>NW_013667660.1:183668-188983 GCF_000517525.1 Limulus polyphemus
ATATTTATAATGTAATTATAATAATATTTAATAGATATATATTTATCTCCATTATTTTACATTTATAAAGTAATTATAATAATATTTAATATATATATATTATTTATCTTCATTATTTTATATTTATAATGTAACTATAAGAATAGTTAATATATATCTTTTATTACAGATATTATTTTGCATTGTTAGGTTAGTATGTGGGCTTAGGACTAAGCTAAGTGTCCTAAACTGGCAAATCCCAAGAGAAATTATTTGGTTTATAGCCAAAAATATTGTTATCAGCAAGGGTACCCATTTGATGAAAAAATGCATGCTAATCTTTATAAGTAAGGACAACATATTTAATTAGCTATACTCATTATCAGGCTGATTTTTATTTTTGATCCAAGTAGTTAGCTTGCTCTGATCAAAAGCTAATATTAATGACATCTAAAATAATTTTCTTTAAACTTAGTTTTTTTACATTTGAGTACATTATTCAATGATAGGATAAAAGTGTTTTTTCATTACCATTAAAACTTGTGTCGGCATCTTTGTATGTTTAGAGTATGTGGAGGATGTTTATGAAAGGAAACCAGTTGTTGGTTGTTGGTGTGCCAAATTCTTCTTACTCGTAAGTACAATATATATTGCTTTAGAACCTGCATTTGTTGAATAACAATACTGATAACCTTGTACAATTATCATAGTTAAATGTGGGAGGTAGCATATACTTTTTTTAATTAAATAAATCAATTCAACTTTTTATATAAAACAAAAATGGTTTATGTGTACTTATGAATGTAACATTTTTTTTCTTGTTTTATATAATATTATCCTCCTTTATTATCTATTGTAGAATCTTACACTGTCTCAAGAAATGTATTTTTAGGTTAGAAAGGACCATTATAAGGTCAGTGTTAGTGTTATCTATATGCAGAAGTAACAGAATATCTAGTTGGAAGTTAAAGGTTTTACTTTCTAATTCCACTAAGGTCTTTAAGAAAAAAACTGGTATGCTGGTACAAATTAGTGTACTTCTATTTTATGGCAAAAAATCAGATAGTTGTATCCAGTTTTCAATAGTTAGTAGAGTAGTAGCACACCAGAGAAATGTCCTAGAAATCAAGAAATAAACCAGTGTTTTCAAGCCTTCTCAAATCATGCCCATTTACCTATAAAGTCAGAAAATTGGATAGAACAGGATACGATAATGAAACCTGTTTAGGCAGTACTCTGTGCCAGTACAGTTTTGAAACTCCTCAGCAGTAACAGAATGTAAAATCTCTCGGCATCTCAGGACTATTATAGGTTTAAAGAAATTTTTTATCACGCAAGATCAAAAAACCACAGAGGCAGTATGTGCCCCTGGTTGTTTTTCTTTGTCCCTAAATATACCCATTCTTTCTCCAACTGTTGTTGTTGCTGTTCAGCTGTTGCCATATTATAAGAGTATTGGTCAATTTCACTACTTCATTCAAAGATCTGGTGGCAGGTGTTGATGTTTGGCTACTATCTTTGTGGTTGTAGTTCAAATTAGGGATGTGTCTCCCTGAATTCTAGGAATCTCTCACTTGGTTGTTTAGCCCATGTGTTAATATGGTGCTGTTATGCTAGAAAATTCCAACTAATTAGCCAGTGTTAAGTGATAAATAACTGAAAAACTTGTACTGACAAAAGGTTCAAATGTATTAGATCCCTTTATTAGACTGATTTAAGCTAAAACAGACCCAAATGTAGGATAATATTCATACATTTTTTGGAAAGTTTTATAGAAATATCAGATTTAAAATTTGATTACCTGAAATAATTATAAATGGCACAGTTCTTGTATTGTCTTTACAGTGTTTTCAAGCCTTCTCAAGTCACGCCCATTTACCTAGAAAGTCACAAAATTGACAAGAACAGGATACGATAATGAAACCTGTTTAGGCAGTACTCTGTGCCAGTACAGTTTTGAAACTCCTCAGCAGTAACAGAATGTTAAATCTCTCGGCATACCAGGACTATTATAGGTTTAAAGAAAATTTTTATCACATGAGATCAGAAGACCACAGAAACAGTATGTGCCCCTGGTTGTTTTTCTTTGTGCCGAAATATACCATTTCTTCCTCCAAGTGTTGTTCTTGCCAATGGACAGCTCCCGACACTGTTGTTGTTCGACAGCACTGCCGTCTATTAGTGACAGCTGATAAAAGTTGTGTGAGAAAGTCTTGGAGAAGATTATCATACAGCAGCAGTTTGTGGTAGCCAAAAACAAGAAAACGTTTTTTTTTATGCTGAAAATCAACATTTATGTGCAGAACGTGTACATTTTTGTTGTTTGATGTGTACATATAAATGTAGCATGTAATGTCTGTAATTGCTCTAAGTGACTCTAACAACTAACTGAACAAAACGGCACTTGAAAGCGTGAGTATTTCTAACTTGCATTGTTAGAGAAACCTTGTAGGGTATGAAAGTTAAGTTAAAAGTCATCTAACTGTGTTTCTTTGAGCTACATTAGCTTTATGTACCCATTCACTGTTTTCTGTACATTTTCCTTACTCACTTATCTAGTTGAGCTATTTATTGAGCTTTTATTCCTTGGCAGTTAAACATCAACATTCACATCAAATGAGCATTTTGGAAAAAAATACAGCTGGATTTCTTAATCATAAGGTTTTTACTAATGTTTTATCATGGTGAGTCAATAACTGTGATCTACCAAATATTTTAACTTTTTTTTTTTTTTCCAGAGGTTAGATGAGACAATATGATTTTTAATCCTTAGGTTTCTGAATTCAATCCTAAGCTAGTGTATGTTTCAATATTTACTTTTGTTAAGTGTTACATAACTACTTGTAAGTGTCTAGTGAGATGCTTTTAGTTAACCCTTAAATAGTCAGATGTTTAGATAAAAGTTTTTTAATCTTAAGTTCTTTTGTACTGATTCTTGTATACACACTGACTTTCTGATGTTCTTTTGTGTTTTTGTAAATTTTAATTATCAGGTCTGTTAAGCCTAAATTACTGTATCTTCTTATTTATCAGCTACATCTAAATTAGCTACAAACAACAAAAATAACTGAAGCTTTTCAAGTATTTCTGGAACTTATTTATCAGATCTTCTGATGTACTAATCCTAAACTATCAGGTCTCTTAATATATCTTTCAGCTTAAATTATCAGGTTTCCTAATTTGTCTTTCAACCTAAATTATCAAGTCCCCTACTGTATCTATCAGCTTAAATTATCAGATATTTATAATATGTCTGAAGTATTTAATTCTCTGATTTATGATTTTGCCTAAGTATGTTTTAGTATTGTCTGTTAAACGTAAATTATCATGTCTTTTAATGACTGTGTAAATTGAAATTATGTTTTTGATAAAAACTAACTTGGATTATGAAGCAGCGAACAGCTGTTTTATGCTCTTAGTTGTGTTGTAAGTGCTAATCATCATGTTTTTCTATGATAGTCAGTGTAAAAAAAACATCAAATTAACTGATTCTACTGAAGTGCTTAAACATACCCTGCCTGAGGTGAGGAATTTGGTGGTAAAAACCCTCAGCTGCCACTACCTAGTCCTTTACGTTTACTTAAAAGAATGGCAAGTTATGGAATAAGCCACACGCATATCCTGATGTTCCTTATGTAAGAAATAATGTATTTTCATCCAGTACTTTTATATTGGAAAAAAGTTTTATTGGATACTTTGCACTTAGCACTATCAATCTCTTGATTAGCTGGTACTTAGTATCATTCATTGACTTGTAATTATATGTTCAAGTAAAAATTGGTTTTGTGAAGAATCTCAACTTCTTTATGTTTCAACTTATCAGTTTTTATTGTAACTTATTACTTATGTATGCATTATAATTTGTCCAGAAAGTCCTTAAAATATCATATTTTTTGTAAAAGTGATTATTATATTTTTCCAGTATTGCTAACAGTACCAATTAGTACCAAGGTCAGAAGCAAACTGATAAATCCTTTGAGACACATTTGTTGCTGACCTCTGTATGAGTACCACACACCTTTTTCTTTTCTTTTTTTTTTTTTGGGGGGGGGGTACATGTCTTGGGAGAGTAAAGTTATCTCACAAATAGCAATAAAATCATCTTATTGCTTAATTCATAAATTTATTCAGAATCTTGCTCTATATAAAAAAGCTTTGTGATACAAAAACATATAAGTTGTAGCTATATTTTTTCAAAAATGTTACTAACTTATGATAATGTTTTATCAGTATTTCTGTATTGATACATTTAGCCAGCGATAAACAAATCAATCCACTACAGCTCCATCAGCATTTTCAATTGTGGTCTGAAGACTGGTAGTCACCAGGCACTAATTTTCAAAGCTACCATGGATTTTCAGGCTTGCCAATTATCATGAAATTACTCGGATAACAATGTCTGAAAAGTAAAGAACAGAATGTTTAGAATCATGATGACGGTTTGTATGCACCTGAAAATTCTAATTTGTTCACCCCAGTCCAGGACAAAATAAACAGTGTACCTACAGATAGTTTCTGTACATTTGTTCATTGATTCAGTTTATTATTACCATAAGTTGATAAGATGTGCCACATCATAAGCCTTATGTCTCCAAGAAGAAAAATTAATTATTAACTGAGTATTGGTTCCCATTACCTGTAGTTACTGACTAAATGCTATTAGCTGAGTTTGCCTGTTTGCTATCTGTAGTTGCTGAAAATTCATGAGTCAAACTTTGTACATTGCCTATCTGTTTGTCTTCGTTCTTTTTTTGTTTTTTAATAGTTTTAAAAAAATTATGCCTAAGTTCTTTTTCTTTTTACAACTAAGCTGAATTAATACAAAGAAAACTATAGTGATTCTTAATAATCTTACATTTTCAAACAAAAATAAGTTGTTGAAAATTTCAGGGATGAGTTTTGTCCTGAAAGTACTAGTCCTTTGTGCCGTTGACTTGCCCTAATATCCTTTGAGAAACTGCTTAGTATGAAAGTAGAATATGTTTTGTTTTCCTCCTTGTGTCACAGTGGTAAGTCTGCGAACGTATCAAGCTAAAAATCAGGTTTAGATATCCATGGTGGGCAAAACACATATAGCCCATTATATACCTTTGTGCTTTGACTATGAATAAAGTTTTTGTTGATATCTTAAACTTATAAAGTGAGAGAGAAAACTGGCAAAAATGTGCATCCTATCCCAGAAGACTAGTTTTAATAACAGTAAATGCCCCTGTAAAAATGTGTATCCTATCCCGGAAGACTAGTTTTAATAACAGTAAATGCCCCTGTAAAAATGTGTATCCTATCCCGGAAGACTAGTTTTAATAACAGTAAATGCCCCTGTAAAAATGTGTATC
>NW_013667660.1:189805-198543 GCF_000517525.1 Limulus polyphemus
ATGTACAGTATATTGATATAATTTTTGTGAAACAATTGAAATTGTTCACATAAACATTCAAATGTATTGTTCCTCTTAATATTGTGTAATAGGTGTCAAAAGTTTGATTTTTTCTTACAGAATAAGAATATATGTAAGAGTACTTTAACAAAAATAGTTATCCTATTGTTTGTGAAAGTGTATACAATGTTAAGTTCAACTTCTGCTCAACATGGCTACATGCTAGTTTACATTGAGTAGTAGTTGTGTATGTTTTAGCCTGTCACAGATACTAGCAGTCTGTCTGTAAGCTCAAAAGCAATGAATAAAATCATTTTAAAAAAAAGGGGGTGAAGCTAAAATTTTGTTTTAATGCGTTAAGTCTGGAGCTTATTAACACCCAACCTGTGGTGTTAACTAACAGCTTTAATACATACAGATACTGATAACACCCAACCTGTGGTGTTAACTAACAGCTTTAATACATACAGATACTGACAACACCCAACCTCTGGTGTTAACTAACAGCTTTAATACATACAGATACTGACAACACCCAACCTCTGGTGTTAACTGGCATCTTTAATACATACAGATACTGACAACACCCAACCTCTGGTGTTAACTGGCATCTTTAATACATACAGATACTGACAACACCCAACCTCTGGTGTTAACTGGTATCTTTAATACCTATAGATAATGACCCCCCAACTTCTGGTGTCAATTGACAGTTTAATATGTACAGATAATGACACCCAACCTCTGGTGTCATCTGACAGCTTTAATACATATAGATAATGATGCCCAACCTCTGGTGTCAGATAGCAAGTTAATTTATAACTAACAACTAACAGTTTCTAGTATACCTTTATTTTCTAACAAGTTTAGTTGATTTGAAATTAAAGAATGGGAAATTTATACATACCAGCCTTCTATTACCTTCTAAACCCTACTTTTTTAAACTCTTCCTATATCTATAAATGTTGGCCTGAAATAGCTTGTTTTCCCTATAAATCACTTATCCCCTTCGGTTCTGACCAAACAGTTTTTGATGTTAAATGATGTGGCAATACTTCTTATTATGGTAAATGTCAATTTTACACTGAATAATTCTTATGCTTCAGTACAAAATGTATATATTTTGCGAATTGAAACAATGAATTTAAGCAATTTCATAATTAAAATTAAATCTCTTCACAACACCTTACTCAGTTTTTCTTCATTGAGACAATGCGAGTTTACCTTTTCATTAAGAATTTATCATAGTTTCTAGTATGTACGTTTATCTTTCATTTGGTCCACAACTGAAATGTTATCTAACGACAAACCAATACATTCTTTATGTTCTGCCAGCACCCTTTGACTTCATGGCCATAGCTCTGGAATGTAGCCTTACAACCACTTAATGTTCTAACAGTTATAATGAGTAAAAAATGGTTTTGATAAAAAGTCATATTTTGACTCTAAAATAATCTTGGAAAGCACTTAAGGACTGATTTTTAAACTACATGTATTTGAACACTAGTGAAAAGTTGACTAAACTAACATTACTTCAAACTAGACCTACAGAGCATCACAGAATGATAAAATAGTCTTGTGTAATAACATAGAAAGTTTTGATCTTCTGTCTTACATTTTAAATGCTTCTTACAGTTTTTGCATTTTCTCCACAACTGAGTGATAACTTTATGTACTCCTTTAGTAATAAGTCACAAGAGTTGTAGTAACTCATAGTTGTACGTCTTTATATAACATTTGGGATAATATATTTCATTACTACTATCTACTATTTGTTAAGAATAAGAATAGATTAATATTGTTGCCAGTGTAAGTTGGATGCATATGTTTTAAGTTATCCAAATGTATCAACATCCTGCCAGCACTCTTCTGCTGTATCAATGAAAATACAAACAATTGCTATGTGAAAACATAATGAGTGAAATATCTAAACTTTATAAATTCATAGAACTCCTGTATATATAGGTTTCTCATTTTGTAGTCGATTTTGTTTTTCTAAATACTATGCCCTTTATTATTGCCTAGGATTTGGTGAAAAATCACCCAGAATTTGTGTAAAGCTAAACAAAGTAGCTAGTCAACAGTATTCACCACCAAGTGGTTACTGACCAACTAACTGAATTTGGCCATCACTCTTGTAGTGCCACCCACAATCAATTAATTTTTGGTTTCACTGTCTTGGCATGCTGACCACCGGCTTATGCTACATATGATTTTCACTCTTTTTTAGAAATTATACTAACAAGTCACTGAAATACAACTACATTTTGTTAAATTCCAGAAACCCTGTATGAATTTCAAAGATAATCTACATTAAAAGCACCTAATAAAGTAATTAAATTAGATTGATATAAATGTATTTTTTTACCACAAAAGTAGAACAAAAATCAAAAGGTAAAATTGTGAAAGAGAGTTTGAAGCTGACTTCACTCCTAATATTGCAGTTTCATCTTATTCTAAATTATTATTTTTCTATGAAATACAAGTTATGTTTAACAAGGAAATAAAATGAGCAGTCATCATTTGTTTTTTACTTAAATTCACATAGCCAGTACTTTTCCTTAGCAGTCAAATCTTTAAAATATTTCAGTCTTCAATGTATAATCATACTGTGTTTGAACTAAAAATATATATATTAAATTAGGGATTCAAGGTACTGTCTTTAATTTAATTTCAGTTTTCAAAGTAATTGAGCTATTTTGTATTTCAAAAGAAAACAAACATTTGATATCGCTTGTGGACTTTATATATATATATATATATATACACACACATACATACAAACTGTCACAACACACACTATTATTCCTTTTATCAGTATCACTTTGGTATGTATCCTGATATCAGTCTCGTACAACTTGGTATATATCGTGATATTAGGCTTAATACACCTTACGACAAACCCTGATATTAGACTAAATACAACTTAGGTGTATATTCTTTATTATGACTTTGGTATGTATCCTGATATCATACTCGTACAACTTGGTATATATCCTAATATTACTATTAGGCTTAATAGTAATACAACACTTTAATGTATATAATTAGGTGTAACTTCATCTATCTTTCTTAAACTTTTAAAGTAAGAAGAAAAAACACTGATTATGAAAAGTAGCGTAATTTTATATATTTTAAAGATTTTAAAACTAGATAAGAAAAATTACGACATTGTTCAAAGTAATGAGAGCTGGCCCTTCGTTTGGTTTTAGAACCAAATTCTTACCACTTGGATCATTCATTCTTAATTCTGTTTATCTTACTCGGTTACTGTTTACAATTACACCGCTAAGCCAAATTTTCTTCATTTATCATCACAGACGGACAGATTTAACCGGCTTCAGCCAACGTCCAAATCGATCACGAGAAAAAGCGTTTGCGTCTGCGCAAAAGATGTCGTGGGGAGTATGCTAGGACAGAGTTGTGATTTCCATTCCTTAGGTTACCAGATTTAACCAGGAAAAGCACTGTTACATATGTGTTACGGACAGAAGGGGTGTTACCGGTGCTTTTCTTCTAATCAAACAATTCCCGAAATTTACTTTTTTACTATTGGTTGCGATGTAGCCTTACGTACCTGATGGCCTTTCCTCGTTCCGCAAGTATCCGGTCTTACCTCGAGGTAGAGCGTACGATCAAAACGGCCCAGTTCCACAAGGAGCATGACTCGAGGGCCCATTCTGTTAGTCTCCTTACTTTCCCTCATCACCTGGACCGGCCAAGTGGCCGGAGTGGCAATTCCTCTTCTGGCTGCTTTCCCGTCGGACTCTGCCCCCTTACTCGGCCAGACTCTTCGCCGGGAAATGGGTGAAATTGAAAGACGCTTGGCCCACAAAAATTTTACGTTCATAGCCAGTTCGATAGCAGTTCCAAATAACACAGAGAAAGTGATAAACGTTTCGTGTCAAGCTTTAGAAAATATCCATCCTGTTTTGGTGTTGAATTTCATACAGAAACCCTATTCGTTCTTCGTGTCTTTAGTTGCTGGCTATACGGGAGTTCCAGTGATTGGTCATTCATTACAATACAGAGATCGGGCCTCTCAGGTAACTTTTATATTTCAAATGATTCATCACATCTAAAATATGCGAGAACAGTGTTTTTGTTTCTTTTTAAGCAGCACTATTTTGGCTCTTTAGCATAATACAATGGATATCAAACTGTAAACCTTCACTATACAGAGCTGCTTTTCCCCCATCACTTCACAGGAAAATTCTAATTTAGTAGCTGTATGTTTTGAAAACTGATAATTCATCAGATCATCTTACCGACATACAAGCTGGTTGTATCTTAATAAACACGCCGTAAGAATTTTACATCCTCTAACAGTTTGTACCTGTGGTTATTAGAAAATATTCTAATATATCGCTCTAACTTTTTGAAGATATTCCCTAGTGGTTCAGCGGAAAGTTTACAGACTTACAACGCTAAAATCCTGGATTCGAGTCCTCATGGTGGACAGGGCGTTGATAGCCTATTGTGTAGCTTTGCGCTAAAACAAACAAGTGTATCCTTTAAAGATTGTTTGTTATTAAGCGTAAATCTGAACATTATGCGCTGTGGCCACTGTAGGGATCGAACCCCGAATTGTTGCATTATAATCCGTCGAGCTTACTAGAAAGTCATCGCGTGAAGATTAAAGAAAGTTATTGTATTATAAGTAGTGATTATTTTAAATAATGGGTCAGACTTTTCCCTCAGTGGTTAAGGCGCTCGACTCGCAATCTGAGGGTCGCGGGTTTCAATCCCCGTCCCACCAAACATGCTCGCCCTTTCAGACGTGAGGGCGTTTTAGTGTGACGGTCAATCTCACTATTCGTTGGTGAAAGAGTAGCCCAAGAGTTGGTGGTGGGTGGTGATAACTAGCTGCCTTCCCTCTAGTCTTACACTGATAAATTAGAGACGGCTAGCGCAGATAGCCCTCGTGTAGCTTTGCGCGAAATTCAAAACAAACAAACCCCCAATGATAGCCTTGTAAGGTGAACACCTGGTTCCACCCAAAAACATATTGAAAGAAATAGTAAAACGTGAGGTAGGACTAAAGAGAAAACTTGAGATGCAAATGGTTTATTGTTTTCTGGGATAAGTTATGTTTATATTTCTGTATAGAAGGGCGGGTCTGGATCCGTGGCGTAACTATAAAAGATGGACCCTCCGCATGTTTTTTTCTATAATTGTAGTTAAGATTCTGGATGATTGATATAATTAACTACAGAATAGTACAACCGCTTTTTAGTTCAAACAAATTAAATTGTATGTCTCTCCCCTTGTCGGCAATTATTTCGGTCCTCCACGCAATTGCGGAGTCATACTTACGCTACTGGTCTGGACTATTTGTAATATATAAAATGTTGAAGATAGTCGTGAAGGATGTTTTCTTCCAAAATATTGTGATACATTTAAAACTCACCACAGGTCTTTGAAAGAGCCCTTTTTATCGGTATGACTACCAAACATTCCCTCCATCAGTGAACAACTTGATTGTGTGGGGTCACTTCAAGATCATGATTCTAACAGTCAACTCCCCAGATGGTGGAACAAATGTTCTTGATGCTAGAAGAAAGTATTGGTGATTCGCAGATGGGAATCACTGGCAAAAAGTAATGGAAACTGTCGGTAATTGGACTGAGAAATATTTTTAAAAAATATTTTGCTTCTCAGAAGGGAAGGGATAAAAGTTCCTTTCGCAGACTCTCTGATATCCATTCATTTGGACTACCCTCCCTTTTGAAAATCCTGTATTTTCCCCTGAATAGAAATATATTTCTCTAGAACATTTTATTCACACTTTTTCTTAGCTACGTTAACACGCTAAATGTTCAGTCAAGTTGACCAATGTTCTCAAGAAACTCTAATGTTATTTCGTACATTGACTCTAACCTCAGACAAGTATTACAGGGTGGATTAAATATTTATTTACGAATATAACAAGTAATTACATTTTTAAAGGCTTTTTGTTTATTTTAGTTTTTAAATCAATACTACATTTTTGTCAGAATTTTAAAACTACCATTTCCACTGCACTACATCCTCCAATTTTCTGGATCCGTTATGTAGAAGACACTTTTACGTCCTTTAAGAAAATTGGTTATATTGTTAGTTTTCTTTAATATTTGAATGTAATCCACCCCCTACATCATCTTTGCAGTTGAAACTCGATGGAAAATAATTTTTTTAATGTTTTGATTGAAAAACAATTAAGTGAAAGTGGATTTCTTACCGCTAATTTCCTTAAAGACACATTCGGGAGTTTATATTCTTTGGAATTCTTTCCAGGATCTTATACAAGTATTAAGGATCATCAATAACCCCTTCCAAAGAAATAAAAAGGCTTCCTCTTCTCATCAAGTTTTTTCAACAGAGTAAACGCGGTAAAAGCAAAACTTAATACGCAAAACACGTATTTTCTCACGGTTATAAGACTTCGTGATCCCAAGAAAATAATACAATCAACGATTTAGAAGAAGAAAAAAAACATTTTTTTTATCACATATATCCCCAGGCTTTTAGATGCAATCCAAAAAACGTGGTGAAAAACAACTAAAGATAACATGGATTTCGATGTGAATTTTTTTCCCATCCAGCAAAAACAACTAGTTCAAATTGTATCGCACAAATTTCTTGATAAGGGCACTTAAGGATTTTTGTATCAAATTACATGCAAATACTGTGTTACTTATTACAGTGGAGTAGAATAAACACTTCTTTTATTCGGATGCTAAACTCATTGACAGAGAAAAAAAATATAAACAGAATAAAGATCAAAAAAGCTCTCTGTATCAAAAAACAAAATCCTAGAATTAACTAGTATTCAGGTGTAAAATTATCTTGATATATTCCTGCTTATCAATTGTGTGTGACTTGATTTTATTTCGTTGCTCAGTGATATAGTGTTGATATTGTAACACATAAAGATTTTGTTCTGTTAACTAAATACATTCAACTGGCAATGCATGGTAAACCTAACATGATGTAGTACTTCTTAAAAATAAAATAAAAAGGAAATTTCATAATTGGAATGATTAACTATATTTCTAATTTGGAGAGGTCACTATCATCTAAATTTATAAACACAAGCTTTAATTCTTATTTTGCTGTTTAAAAGGTAGCTTTTTGAGAACACTGGGTTAGAAGGGCTAACTTCAAGCAGCTGGTCTTGTATAAATTAACGTGGGATATATTTGATTTAGGTTAACAATGGAGGAGATGGGCGTACAATTATTACTGAACTATGTAGGTAAAGGTTTATTGTTTTTGTTACCTAGTAATGACTGTCTAAAGGGTGGGGGTTGGGTGTCTAAGACAGGTGGTTGTACCATGATAGTACTTTGAAATCTTTTTTAGGGGCTACAATTTGGTTGCACCCACCACCTATCTATTGATTTACAGCTATATGATTATGTGTGGGAGACGGAATATTTCCATCTTTGGAGTAGTATGATCGCAGATATTTCCCTTTTAAAATTATACCTTGTGTACTTTGTTGACAAACGGTATAATTTATAATTGTTTTATTTAAGTAGTCATTTATGAAACTTATAAAACTGACGTTTGTTACGAGTAATGGTTTGGATCTACACTATGCATCTTGGTTTTGGTTTTTATTCACATTTCCATCATCGTTATGTAGTGCTAATTTTATCCTTTGTATACATAAAACGTATAGTATCAAACCTCTTCTATTTACTTGTATACGTGCGTGTCTACGTTATATATACGTGTTTACCTTGGACAACTTATCATAATAACCCCATACTTACTGCGGATACTTGATCAAAAACATGTGTATGTTATTAGTACTTTCCACTATACGTTGGCAAATAGAAAAACAGTTCGCTCATTTATTATCGTAAAGTGGCTGAAAAAAAACATTCTGTTTTAAAGTAAGGGTGCAGAGTTATCTTTTATTCTTTTAGTGTGTGTGCAGAAACCTAAAGAAAGATAATCAGACAGCAATAATCGATTCGTGGTTCTTCCAGCTTCTGCAGAGACCCCCCCCCCCTAAAAGACCAGCAAGTGTCTTACAAGTGTAAACACAGTTCTTTTCAGCAACTGTCTTAATTGGGGTAACATAAATGGTTCTTGTCTTATTACTTTTACACTCTCTCAGCCTTGAATATAACCATAATACATTAGTTTTATTACTTTTACTTCCTCTCAGCCTTGAATATAACCATAATACATTAGTTTTATTACTTTTACTTCCTCCCAGCCTTGAATATAACCATAACACATTAGTTTTATTACTTTTACTTCCTCTCAGCCTTGAATATAACCAAAGTACATTAGTTATATTACTTTTACTTCCTCCCAGCCTTGAATATAACCATAATACATTAGTTTTATCATCTTTACTCTCTCCCAGCCATGAATATAACCATAATACATTAGTTTTATTACTTTTACTTTCTCTCAGCCTTGAATATAACCATAATACATTAGTTTTATCATCTTTACTCTCTCCCAGCCATGAATATAACCATAATACATTAGTTTTATTACTTTTTACTTCCTCTCAGCCTTGAATATAACCATAATACATTAGTTTTATTACTTTTACTTCTTCCCAGCCTTGAATATAACCATAACACATTAGTTTTATTACTTTTACTTCCTCCCAGCCTTGAATATAACCATAATACATTAGTTTTATTACTTTTACTTCCTCCCAGCCTTGAATATAACCATACTACATTAGTTTTATTACTTTTACTTCCTCCCAGCCTTGAATATAACCG
>NW_013667660.1:199543-202409 GCF_000517525.1 Limulus polyphemus
CTGTCATCCAAAGTATCTACCCATTCTTGCCGACAACACTGTCGTCCAAAGTATCTACCCATTCTTGCCAACAACACTGTCGCTCAAAGTATCTACCCATTATTGCCGGCACTTTCGTCCAAAGTATCTACCTATTCTTTCCCACACTGTCATCCAAAGTATCTACCCATCCTTGTCTACACTGTCGTCCAAAGTATCTACCCATCCTTGTCTACACTGTCGTCCAAAGTATCTACCCATCCTTGTCTACACTGTCGTCCAAAGTATCTACCCATCCTTGTCTACACTGTAATCCAAAGTATCTACCCATTCTTGCCGGTACTGTCGTCCAAAGTATCTACCCATTCTTGCCCACACTATCGTCCAAAGTATCTACCCATTATTGCCAATACTGCCCTCCAAAGTATTTACACACTCTTTCTAACACTTTGAGTTCGTAGATGCGTTAGAAAAGTAACAGTCAAATCCCACATTTCAAGAAGAGCAATCCAAGAGGTGGCAGTGGGTATTGTTAACTACCTGCCTTACAGTTAGTCTGTCAATTGAAAATTAAAGAGGGCTATATGCAGATAGCCCAATTGTAGCTTTGCGCAAACATTCTAGAACAAACATATAGTTTCTGTTTGTTAGGAAACAAAGTATACCACAAACTACTAACAAGTAGGCTTTTTTCTGTTCTTTATTAAAATTAACTGCAAATAAAAAGTGAATTAAAGGAATGAGATCTGAACTTTCTTCAGTACCATTTATATCAGAGCCGCTGGTTGCTCTTCCCTGTGTTAAATACGCATACGTCAGAACTTGCTGCAGAGAGAGGAGAAGTTCGACCAATCAGAGGCTCAGAAACATCATTAATAGTTACTGCACACGTCGTTCATCAAACTCGCGTTAGAAACTATGGAGAAACATGCACATAATAAATGGTATCAAAATCAATCGATATATATAAAGCTAGAAGGGCGATGAAAAACATTAGAGAAAGATTCATTATTTCACCAAGCTCAAACCAAAGGAATAATAAGAATCTGAGTATTACTCCCATACGGTCAATAAATAAAACGGAGAAAATAAGAAAAAAAACATAAAGATCTGAACACCAAATTAAGCGTCAATTGTTATCGTTCCATGTTGATAAGTTCATTTCTAGGTCTCTTCTTAATATTTAACATTTGGCTGTCTGTTTCTCAACAGTGTTATACATTTGTATGGGTCACTACAAATGCCAATGTGAAGCACACGTCTTTTGATCCGACCTCCATCTAGGCCTGAAATGATTGAATTATCAAGTTCTGTAAGAAGTATTTATCTGGATACTGACAAATGTGATACACCTTTAACTAGGCCTGAAGTGATTGAATTATCAAGTTCTGTAAGAAGTATTTATCTGGATACTGACAAATGTGATACACCTTTAACTAGGCCTGATGAATGCCGTGTGTTATCACGCGCACAAGATCACCAAAATTGCGAGTTTTCATGCACGATGCCGTTACCCCACACGCATTCCACCAATGTTCACGCGCGATCCCGTTATTGGGCTAAACATTAGTAGTGACTGATCCCCACTAATACCGTACAACATCTGTGAATCGTTTCTCATGGGAAGTGGAGATGTTGCACCTTCTCCGAGTCCCCTATATGATTCAGCTTTTCCGTTTCTAATTTTGAATAACTGACCAGATGAATTCTTACAGAATTTGACAATTCAATCATTTCAGGCCTAGATAGAGGTGTATCACCTTTGTCAGTATCCAGATAAATACTTCTTACAGAACTTGATAATTCAATCACTTTAAAACAATATTACACATACTCAGAATAAAACAGCAGCGAAATAAAAGTGATTTTTGTTCTGTCTTACAAGTGACAGGATGTTGATTTATTGTTAATTATGTGCTGTTTGATTCACCAAAGTAACGGCTATCAGTCTAGCGTGTTGTTCAGAAATACACAATATTCAACCTTAAGTGAACATTGTGCAAAATAATTTTACAATTAGAGTAGTAAATGGCATAAAAACCTTTCATTCGTGAGCGATATGTCCATTGACGTAAGAAGAAGTAAGTTATTTCGAATTATATTTCAAAAATTGGTGTAAAGTTAAATACAGTTTTCGCACTTACACAGCTCCAACTGCGTTCCTTATTTTATTTACACACACCAATTACTTCAATATCTATAACAACTCACAGTTCATGCATATCTGCTAAACTATTTTATACTTTTTCTCACACGTGATCAAGTGAGAAAGAAAGTCAGATTCTGTTTTGTCTAACTCCTACATACAGACCATTAGTTAATAGTTGAGAAAGCAACCGAAGACGACGCTTAAAAGAAAGTAAATTGTACGCTCTTATTAAACAACGTGTAGGCGTGGCATCATGTTACCAAAAGACTAAGTGATGCTGCAAGCAGAACTATATCCAGGAATTTAGCAGAATGTCAGCCAGTCTCCAATCGTAATGCGTGGCAAGTCACAAATATGTTTACCTGTATTAAACTTCGTAGTACTGACTGTTACTTTAGCGCCACCACTTCAAACTTTAGTTTACTTGACTTCTGGTGGTCTAGAAAGAAACTGATATACTGAACTACAGACCTTTACTTGTGTGGTCGGTTCAAGAACTATTGACCTTTACTTGTGTGGCCAGTTCAAGAACTATTAACCTATACTTGTGTGGTCGGTTCAAGAACTACTGACCTTTACTGTGTTCGGTTCAAGAACTAATGACCGTTACTTGTGTGGTCAGTTCAAGTAACTACAGCTCTTTACTTGTGTGGTCGGGTCAAGAACTACTGACCTTTACTTGTGTGGTCGGTTCAAGAACTACTGACGTTTACTTGTGTGGTCGGTTCAAGAACTACT
>NW_013667660.1:202867-203468 GCF_000517525.1 Limulus polyphemus
TCAAGAATTACTGACCTTTACTTGTGTGGCCACTTCAAGAACTATTGACCTATACTTGTGTGGTCGGTTCAAGAATTACTGACCTTTACTTGTGTGGCCACTTCAAGAACTATTGACCTATACTTGTGTGGTCGGTTCAAGAACTACTGACCTTTACTGTGTTCGGTTCAAGAACTAATGACCGTTACTTGTGTGGTCATTTCAATAACTACAGCCCTTTACTTGTGTGGTCGGTTCAAGAACTACTGACCTTTACTTGTGTGGTCAGTGCAAGAATTACTCGGTACGTATGACTTATGACTTAAAAAGTGAATTACAGATGACTCCTTTATGTATTTTATCTAGAAAATGCGTGATTTCACCAACTGTTTTTCGTCAGTCCTTTACACTGTTGTAACAGTCAAAAACATAAATGTATATAACATAGTGGACACCACCGGTAATGGATGGTATTAAAACAGATGGGTATTTAATATAGCGGACACCACCGGTAATAGACGGTATTAAAAGCAGGTGGGTATTTAATATAGCGGACACCACCGGTAATGGACGGTATTAAAAGCAGGTGGGTATTTAATATAGCGGACACCACCGGTAATGG
>NW_013667660.1:204468-225536 GCF_000517525.1 Limulus polyphemus
ACGGTATAAAAGCAGGTAGGTAGTTTGAAGATTGAATCTGTTTCTAAAAGAATCTAGACAAGATACACATTTCCAACCACATGTTATCTAATTAGTTCTGTACATCCCGAAAAGATTACTTCTAAAATTACTCTCGTAAAAAGTCTCAATCTTACGATAATTATACTGTAGTTACATATTCTCAGAGCATTGAATACATCCTACTAAAACGACTTTAGAGACTTGCCACTTCGTTACAGTTCATGTCGCCACATCCAGTCGTACTTCATATAAAGATAATGCATATTTATAATAGCATAGCCTTGCAACATAGTTTCCATTGCAAAAAGGCTCCGGCGTAAGCCTTACCTGGCCAAAGCATATCAGTGTTCTCTGCATGCTCTCTATAATCCGTCTAGTGTATGAAAACGACGGTTTCCAAGAGCCCATGTCAACAGTTCCATCGTACAGAAATCCATTGGCGCTGCGTCTGGCGACTTGTCGGGTATGTCTTCCTAAAGAATAGAAAGAATTCTTGTTTCTCGCTCCAGCTGATTAGGGTATATGACTATTGAAAGAAATATAACTAGAAGACTTATCTTAGTGAATCCATACTCTGTTGGCCTCATTTCCTGACAGGAATCCTTCTTGATTCTGTTGCATACTATTACCTAGGACACAGGAACTATTTTTGCCACTGATCTTTGTATTTGTGGATTCTCGCCTATTACAAGACTCCGCACTTTGCATACTACACTGGAGCAGGACTTGTTGCATGTCTCATTCTGGATGGTCCTGGTGCCCCATCTTGATCCATATTCCTCTGTTTCCTAATGCCATTAAGTACAAGGTATATTCCCATCTTGGAATGAATACATCTTTATGATCTAAGAATGTTTTACGTCGGAAAGGAATGTTGCATGCTCTTTCCCAAAACGTCAATCAATGTAGAAATGTAGATTTAATACATACCATTCCACCGTGACTTTATATTGGCTGTGGTACCTTGCTGACTTCACATTCAAAATCGGTTTAATTTAACGTAGTCAACGCTTTGTAATTTACTGATTTCAGGAACGCTTAAACATAAATCTTTGAGAGAGAGAAAAAAACTGTCGATTTAATCCAACAGAATGGAATTATAAACTAGATTATTTTAACCCAACTACTTAGGTCAAATAACTTGTGTGAATTTAATAAAAGAATCAAAGTAGAAAAGTTATAAACTGTATGATTCAAACTCGACAACTTTGAGTCCAATAAACTTAATCGCTTGCCCCAGCACTTAGATACAGTAACATCGTCTGTAATTGTTGGCCAATTGCCAAAAGCCATTGAACGCAAACCACCACTCAGTATTATAACTTGGCCATGTGCCAATATATTATTGTATTTTTCTTACTTGAAATCAAGTAGACTATTCGCCAATAACAGTATTTGGAATTTATTTACATAATTATGCCCCTGTTATGTGATTACTGGAATTATATATGTTATAAATACGTACGTTTAAATGTGTTTACGGAATTATTGAAGGTTAAAATGGCATAAAAACATCAGGATTATGTCAGGCATGTGGAAAGTTTTCACTCCATTATACAAATTTTTAGCTTTAGAAAAATCTTGAACAGGGAGGAAGTTTTATTTGATATAAACAACTAAGTAGTTGTGATGAAAGAAACTGGTTCTTGCTCCATTACCAAGATGCCTCTGCGTCACGTGACACGAGTCTACATTGCCAGAAAGAACTTGAGCGTTTCCAACGGCGTACGTAAAATGGAAACGAGATGAGGTACTGGATTTTTTTTTCTTTTTAAATTAACTAATATTCCAACTGAAAAGGTGGAAACCTTATATAACTACACCGTCGAACTGAAAACTTATTGAGAGTTTTTGTTCATTTCCTGTAAGGTATGGGAACTTAGATTTTTGTTTTCTTTTACCCTAAAGGGTTCAATATATTTAACCCACTTCCCCATTGTGTAGCTTCGTGCTTAACAATAAACAAAAAAAAATATTGAACTCTATTTATAAAATCCACTTATATATCTTGGGTCTTCGTCCGAGAGGCGCTAAGTGGGTCCCCTGAGTCTGCTCTGAGTTTGTTATTCTGAGAATGTGCCAGCACTGCTTTGTGTATGGTTTGATGTAGAGAATAAAGTGCTCTTTTTCTAAGAAGTTACTATATCATTTATTACCTGAGAAACTACTTTCGGTGGTTGAGTCATTATCTGGGAAATTACTACCAATGTTCAAGTCATACTCCGTGGAGCTATTGTGAGAGTCATTACCTAGGAAATTACTTCCAATGTTCAAGTCATGCTCCATGGAGCTACTGTGAGTCATTACCTGGGAAATTACTTCCAATTTTCACGTACTTTCTTCAACATGTATTATTAATATGATGATCAAACAGTATTTGATAGAGAAATGTTCGTTATGTCAGAAAAACACGTAGGATCAAGAAATCTTATTATAAAACGACAAAAACCCTCTAACTCGAGCGCTTTCGAAAGGTGGAACTTTCTTCTTCAGGGGTAGACTGGGAATGATAGTGTAACTGGGTGAGTGATATATATAAAGAGAAGTGAGTGACGTCATGAAATTCACCTGGGCTTCCATGAAGTGTTTTTGAACATTTTTCAATGTACTGTTGTACGTGTATCTCAGTTTCCGGTGCAACACGGGTCGGGTGCGAGATCGTTGTGTAAAAAGGTGTTAAAGATGCTTTGCTTTAGAAGTGGTCAAGAAAAACTATACTTACTATACGAGCTTTTATTACATGGTTGTCATCCATTTAATAAAGCTGGTTTTCAAACCTGAAAGTTCATAAAAACTACCGACTCTTTCTGACAAGTACAACCAAAGAAACTTTAAAATATTCAAAGAAATCACTTGTGGAACACAAAACACCATTTACCTTACACAGTGTAAAAAATACAATCACCAATATGTAAGACATACACAAACAACTCTTAGAGAACGTTTCATCAACCACAAATCTTTTATTAACACCAAAAATGATCTCCCTGTTGCTCAACACTTTTACCAGCCCGGTCATTCCACTAATGATATTACTCTCATCGACATCAAAACCAACTTAAAAATTAAAGCTGATAGAGAGATAAAAAGAAGCTTATTGGATTTTTTTGTCTAAATACTGTTCAACCTAGTGGAATAAACCTGGATCCTGGAATAGGTGATCTTCAATTGTTATTATTTATTTATTTATTTTTCCATGCAATGTGAACTCCTAATGTTACTCCTAATCTTTCTAATACTTACTATTTATTTAGGATAATTTTCCATGCCTGTCTTTAGAAGCTTATCTATTTAACATTTCTTTTTCAGTCAATCTCCTATGTCACCTTTATTTTACTTTAACAACACATAAGTATAGTTTTTCTTGAGCAAAACATATCTAACACCTTTTTACATAACACTCTCATTCACGGCCATGTTGCACCGGAATTGAGACACTTAACAAAATATCTTCATATCTTCTGATTTACAGTTTGGCACGATAACCGCTAGGCTATGCTCAGTTCCCGGTCATGGCTTTTAAGTGTTTATTAAACAACGGATAGAAACTGTTTTCAACACTCTTTACAGTTCACATCAAATATGTGAACCGTATGTCAGCGTTTCACACATTATACAGCCCACATCAAATGATATGTGAATTTTGTGTCAGTGTTTCACACACCATAAATCCCACATCAAGTGATGTGTGAACTGTGTGTCAGTGTTTCACACACTTTACAGCCCACATTAAATGATATGTAAACTGTATGTCAGTGTTTCACACGCTATACAGCCTACATCAAGTGATATGTGAACTGTGTGTCCGTGTTTCACACACTACACAGCCCACGTGAAATGATGTTGTGTAATTACCTGCAAACGACTGGAATCTGAATATAAAATTGTGTAAAGTCTAAAAAAAAACTAGTCAGGAAGTCAATGATTTAAAATATAAACCAAAGAATTGAGTATCAGACACGACTCACGCCATTTAATGCTCCTTTTCCTTTGATTGTTCTTAGCTGGGGGTGGGTGGGTGTACTCTTTGGAAGTTTTATAAGTGATTTATTTTAACTTAATGCAACTAGATAAAATACAGTTAAATTGGTATGCTGATTAAAATTAGTCTCTTACGAATTTATGCTCAGCTTATAGTGAATAATTATAACCGTTTAACTGTAGAGTTTATTTCTTAATTTATGACTACTAATTCAGTCTACTGGACGATAAAACCGAGGGAAACTGTTATTAGTGTAGAAACTACCTTCAAATCTCGTATCATTAAATCGTTGCCATTTTAAAATTGGCCTTGATTTATGAAAGGTTTTATACAACTTGACAAATATTAGAACAAAATATTGGATAATTGTTATAACAATTTAACAGATTTAAGAACAAAATATATGATCGATGTTGTTCTATTGTTTTAAGTTATGCACTATACCAATTATTTCTTAAAGTAGATAATATTAAGTTAAAGAGGTTGTAATTTCTATATGGGAAACGTGTATTTTCATTAAGTTGCACAATAAAAACACAGAATGGGGTGTGATTTAGAAGCAATCAAACTGTTATTTTTTATCTCTCTTTCTCTCTCTAAATATTTTCATTTGCAATTCTTGCTTTAATTTATTCTGTTTTAATATTTTTCTCGACACACAAATATTCTACGACTAAGTACAAACGTGTTTTTCACACACACAAATAGGGACACAATAACAGCATGATGATTTGTTGAAATTAGATTTGAAACACAATTCTGTTTGTTTTTTCACTCTTTTACCTGAAATTTCAACTGTTTTTTGTATCTTAAAATGAAATAAAATGATTGTTATATGCTCTGCACCATACCCCAAAATAAGTTACCTTGAAAAATAAATAAATGGCTATAATAATAATAGAAATAGAATCTTGTAGTTTTAGCCATTGACAAAGATGAGTTCTTTGACAAGATGGCTTAGGCTTTAGGTAAAACAGCGGAAACTATATCTGGAATTCACTTATTAATTTTAAAAACAAGTGTTTGTCAGAATTATTATGGTTTAATATATGTGTATTGGAATTCTCCCCTATGTTCTTATGTCTCTGTGTTCCAATACTTTACGACTATGATTAAGACTCATTTTGGAGGAGGTCTTGTTTCTGTCATTTATACCATGACAATTTATCCATTAGCAAAACAATGATGACCTATAAACAGAAAGTATATTACTATGTTCATTCTGGTTAAGTAAGGTCAAGAGTAAAAAACTATCTTGTTGCAATACCTTCCACCAGAGGGAAATTTTTAACGATCTTGTGAAAGACAGAAAATACAGTTTTACAGGGGTAAAGCTTCTTGTTATTACACGATGTTATGTAATAACTTCTACCAGAGGAGTTGCTAAAACTTACAGTAACAAATAATAATATCTTAATTAGAAATAAAAGACAAACATTTCTATGGTCACTCTTCCCTTGGTCACAAGTTTTGTATTCTCGTTGTTGTTTGTTTGTTTTTTGAATTTCGCGCAAAGCTATACGAGGGCTATCTGCGCTAGCCGTCCCGAATTTAGCAGTGTAAGACGAGAGGGAAGGCAGCTATTCATCACCACCCACCGCCAACTCTTGGGCTACTCTTTCACCAACGAATAGTGAGATTGACCGTCACATTATAACGCCCCCACGGCTGAAAGGGCGAACATGTTTGGTGTGATGGGGATTCTAACCCGCGACCCTCAGATTGCGAGTCGAGTGCCTTAACCACCTGGCCATGCCGGGCCCTCTCGTTGTTAGCGGCGTTTTCGGCCTTTATTCCAAGAACACCTGATGAGGCTAGGCCTACTTAATGAAATTACTGAGTACAGAAGCAGAGATGTCAAATGTGATTCTTGTAGCAGCAGCAGTGCTGTTCATGACAAAATCTTAATTATTGGATACCTTCGATAAGATAACTTCTCAACAAAGTAGAAATTCTATAAAATTAAGAGACTTCATGAAACAAAAACAACCTTGCCATATCTTTGTTTTTCTAAAGAGCTTTGCCTTTCACTACTAAATGACTCTGAAATGAATAGCTATAGTTGATATTTCAACTTTTCCAACAATAATTTTGCCACTTGATTTTGTTGCCTGCTATAAATAATGCCTTCGACATTCCAGTAATAGATGTCAGTACTATAAATGCCTTAATCGTTCAAACAGTAAATAATTCGTTGTATTTTGTAGCTATAATTCGTTAACATTTCAACAATAATAAAACAATATATGCTAAATATACAGCAAATGCTTTAAACTTTCCAACGACAGTTAACTCAATATAATTTAGTTTAAATTAACGTAGTGGATAACAAATCACTTCATTGCTTCTGGTAAAGTACTGAAAGCTTGCTGAAGAGTGGATCATTTTTTGAGGGGTGTGTGTGTGTGTGTTTTGTCATTCAATCAGTCTATGATGTGTTAACATCCGCTTCTCTGCAGTAACTACTAGTCTTAGTTTTATATGGATACTGAAACGAACAACGTCAGCTAAAAGCAACTTAAACTCCCGATTAAAGACGAATGGTCTTGATCTGGTGATCTTCAGTATCGTTGTTTCAATGGGTGTTTTTCTTTTGGACAAATGCTTTTATTAAAAAAATATTAACAGTTCTAAGAACGGGGCCGTACTTTGTTATATTTTGCTGTTGGTTCTTGGTCTGTGTCTCCATTTTAAACCAGTTAGGTGTGTTCTCTAAGCCTGTCAAACACACGACTTCCGCTTTTGTCATTACATTGGCTGAGCAAATAATAAACACAAGTTTCCAGACACCATCCTTAATGACAGAGTAACGGGTTTCGGAGTTCATGGATTTATCTTATGGTATAGTAACGGGTTTCGGAGTTCATGGATTTATCTTATGGTATAGTAACGGGTATATTCAAATATATATTCAAAAATAGCAAATATTCAATAGCACCCACCGCCAACACGTAGGCTACTGTTGTCTGACCGAATACTCCGGTACCATTTTTACTGAAGCGGGCCGCGATCCATGGATCCTAGGCTTAATAGTCCGAGCACGTTAGTCACTAAGCCACGCTCAGCTTAATATCGAGGATGTGACTGGTATTAGTAACGTTGTCTGTCCTGTTATGATAAATGTTATGAAATCATGGTGCATAAAGATAACCGTTCCTCTCTTCATGGATAGAGTATGGTGTGAAGAACGCTTAGGATTATGGTTTTACATCAGATTTATTATGGAGCACTTTTATTTGATGGAAAGATGTCGTGGATGTTGTTGGTATTAGTAATTTTGTCTTTTCTCTAAACTCCTGCTTTTCAATTAATTATGTAGCTCGTAAAATGACATTATAATCAATTACCAATAACTTCTGATCAGAACTAAGTATTGATGAGTAACCCGGAATGGATGGTAACTGCCTGTTGTAAAACACAAGTGTAAAGAACAACGTTTCGAAAGTCTTCAGGTCAAAGAAAAATTAAGTATAAACCCAATAATTAACCCAGTGAATGTAATATACTGGTTTTACCAAGAGCGTGTAATGTCATGAAACATAAAACATATAATGATTTAAATCCATTTGAGTTGAGTGCTTTCGCTGTTATCGATCTTTTCGGCCGTCATCCCAATAGTGTCTTAAGAGTTTCGTCATTTAAGAAGATCTAAGTTAATCCTAACTCCATATATAAACTAGCAATACAAACTAAGCTTAATAATACAAGGCACATATAATAGGTAAAGAGGAAAAAATAAAGATATAATATTTACCAATGCTGTCAATGAAACTAGCAGTAAAAAATGGAATTTAACTTAATATGACTTAAATCCACAGCGTGTCATATAGTTTAGACTAACTCAAGTTAACTGATGAGGGGGTGATAGTTAAATCTCTAAAAAGTGTCACCTATAATATTAACAATAACAAAATGTGTTATGATGGACTGTCCTGATTAAAGTTATTTGTTGCTATAATTAAGTTTTTTTTTCTATCGCTATAGCAACACTATCCAAGTGTTATTCTAATGTCGAATACTATTATCAAATTTTATTCCTTTGGGAGGAGTTTATTTCGAAAACAAAAAATTTGTTTACTAAGTGCATTTTCGTCTGGTTCTTCTCAGATGTTTTCTTAGTATTTGGCTGCAATAACCGCGAAGCAGCTTTTTCAGCCTCGCTTTCATTTCACAAACATTCCCTCTGGCAATAGGACACCACACTCCTTATGGCCTGGTTGTCAGAGTTTCCCGTTACGCCATCTATCATCCCCTTTCAAATCGATATCGATTACTGTATTGCGGTGGAGTTCTTCGTTATTATATTCTGCCTTACATTTTGTCGATCTTACAACTTAGGCCTAACATATCGATTAATAGCGAGCGTACACTATTCATGATCCAAGTAATTCTATTCCCCTTACGGGCTTAAGTTGTGGAGAGTGTAATATTCCTTACTCATCTGATTTTCAGTTTTAATGATCAGTCTTTTGAATTACACTACAGTAATTAATTTATATCTTAATTTGAAACAAACATCTAATCAATTAGTGCTACTGAAATGTCTTCATTAAGGCTTAGTTTAGCTTCATTTTTTTAAAGTTTTAATTAAATGTTAATCAGCTCATGTAA
This sequence comes from Limulus polyphemus, assembly GCF_000517525.1. Classification (NCBI taxonomy): domain Eukaryota; kingdom Metazoa; phylum Arthropoda; class Merostomata; order Xiphosura; family Limulidae; genus Limulus; species Limulus polyphemus. The sequence continues at coordinate 213,083 of NW_013667660.1, forward strand.
AGAAAGTATCGGTAATTTTAATTTCTAAAACAATGTCTGAAAAACAATAATCAGATTTGTTTTACGTACATTCGCAGTTGTTCCATATTTGAACTCTTACACGTATTGTAACTTCTTACACAAAATATGACTTTAAGGATGGTTTGGTTTTGAATTTCACGCAAAGCTACACGAGGGCTATCTGCGCTAGCCGTCCCTAATTTAGCAGTGTAAGACTAGAAGGAAAGCAGCTAGTCATCACCACCCACCGCCAACTCTTGGGCTACTCGTTTACTAACGAATAGTGGAAATGACCGTCACGTTATAACGCCCCCACAGCTGAAAGGGCAAACATTTTTGGTGGGAATCGAACCCGTTACCCTCAGATTGTGAGTCAAGCGCCCTAACTACCTGGTCTTGATTTTAAGAGTTCGTAGTGCTTTGTTTACCGGCAACTGTCGCATGAGCTCGTATCCTGACCTTCACAATATTTGTTTTATTTCTCAATAAATTACAGTAGACGACAGTCTGACGGGCCATGTACAGATCTATGTATTTAAAGACGAATATTAATTTTTCCATTATGATCTTCCGGCTGAAAATTTCTATAGGTTGTCAATAAAAGGCACTCTGTTCCAGACCCTAAAAATAATAGCTATAGAATAGAACCCTGATATTTACATCTATATCCTAAAAACAAAAATATCTGTAAGTATCAGATATTTGTTTCGGTGTATTAACTTGGAGTACTAGACGAAAACTTAAACTAGATAAGGGTTAACATCTTCTATGAGTGATATCCAATTGAAGTTGTATTAATGCTCTAAGATGTTATATTACAATATCGCAATACTGGTTTTAAGCTAAAGATTGAAGAGATTAGTTCGTAGATATGATTAAACTTTGTTTATGCTTTTTATATAGGCAGAACGGTATGCACAAAAATAACCCGAGAACGAACTTTTCGTTTCTGTTTCTGTTTCAGCGCTATTTACTCAAAAATACGGAACTCGCTTCTGTTATTTTATTCAAAATAATTTTACAAAATATTAATCTATGAGTGTAGCTAGATTGCTTGTATTTGGAATTTGTCTGTAATTTGTATATATTATAACAGAAAAAAAAAATTCAAAAGTTGAAATTGCACTGCAGGAAAAGCTCGTTATTCAAACACGTCCCAGAAAACAAAAGAACCAACGGATTTAACAATCTACACAACAGCCGACTGGGGAGTACTTTCGCTGATTCAATCACTGAAATGTGACACAACGGTTTCAGATTAGAATGGTTTCAAAACGCTATAGAAAAAAATAATTTAATGTTCTCTTTTTAGTTTACCCTGTTAAAATAAGTTCTATTATGCAAAGGGTAAAAAATAATACATCGAATTTTTATTTATTTACAATTTCGGTATTTATTTCGGTGTTTGTTGTATCCATACAGTACAGCTAGCATAACATAGGCCTGCGAATTTAATCTTCATAAAAGTTGTTTTGGTTTTAATAACGGATTTTCCGTAATTCAACTACGCAGATTTCGAAAAGAATATTATTATTTTTTCTATCACGTAAGGATTTTTTTACAAATCGGGAAGAAAAAACTCTTACTTAGATCAAATTATTATTTCGTTTACCACAACGATCATTTTTTATTATTATGTTTGGGTTCTAGAACGATCGATAAGATTCTCACGTCGCGATTGGTCTAGAGAAATCTGTAGCCAGTGGTTGTCAGCATTTTACGCATAACAAAATGTGACCCGATTTCAATGAAAATGATTCACTTATGTAAAAGTATATATGATGTTTTGTTAAAAGTCTGTACGTGATGGAGAAAAATGGATATCATTTTCGAATTTAGCGCACAGGAATTACTGTAGAACACGTAAAAATGTTAAGACAATAAAACCACCACAGGCCTGTGTTACTTATGTAGAGTGAATGTGCATTATTTAAAAGATAAATAATGCATTGAATATTTATATTTCTAAAATATCAATCTTTAATCATGTTAGTAATTCCAAAAACTGCACATAAAAGAAATTCTATGCATAATTATTTAACTGCTTGCATGACACTGTATATATATGTGTGTATTATTATGATATTCATCTGTCTACGTGGTAAAATTAGATAAAACCACTTCTAGAGTAGTTGTTTGATGTGAATTTATTGATCGTATATTAAAAATGTTAGGTTCTAAAGCGTATAGTATTTCATTTATTTAATTTGTGAAATTTGTCCTTTGATCTAACTTACGTTGTAGAAAATGTCAACAATATACCACGAGTGTTTTACCAAATGACCAGTTCAATAACAGTAGAACATATGTATAATATTCTTTATCTCAGTTAAAGATAGCAACGTTTTCGGCCGTAATCCTAACAGTGAGGGTATTACCAAACTGATGAAACAATGCATTTTTCTAATCTCCGCAAAAAAAAACGTAAGAAATGTGTATTTAATTAGCTAAACTGATGGAGAGGTTGATTTTTACTTTTGCTGTAAGTATATAGCTTATTCTGATCGGAAGTTAATGTTAATTGATAAGACAGTTTTTTGAAGGAATAGTCCTTTTTATTTTAATATATTGTCACGAATTAAACTTGTTTTATTATTATGCAGGATGTAAACCCGTTTTATACCTCACTGGATCCTTCGACAACGGAACTAGCCGACGCGGTTTTTCAATTCCTTCGTTTCTGTAAATGGTACGACGTAGTACTAGTAGCAGACGATAGTAACATTGGTTCCCTGCTTATTCGTCATCTTCAAGTTCGTCTGAATTCTTCTCCGTGGCGCCCTCTCACAACAGTTTCTCTTCGTAAGACTTTGGAAAATAATGAAATATTGATCAGATTGGGCAAAATAAGGGAGGGTCATAGCAGGGTTATTCTTCTTTACTGCGACGAGGATACAGCTGTACGGGTATTCGAAGTAGCTGAAAACCTAAACCTACTGAGGGGCAACTTTATTTGGGTCGGGTTAGAAGACAGCATTAACCTCGAATCCAGTCATGTGGGCTTCTATCCGTCCGGCCTATTGGTTCTCCGACTTAGACCAATAACCCTGAAGCCAAAGAATGTGCGAGAAGCAGTAAACGTTTTCGCTGAAACTGTTGAACAAATAGGGACAGCAATTTTCGAGAATTGGATTGTAAATGTTGCCCGTACTTTAAGGTGTTCCTTTCCTCCTGATAAGCGACACAAAACTTTTTCCCGTGAATTACACAGGTAAGAGTATTAATGTATTTCTAATGTACATAATTTGGAACTAGTAAACTGTTTTCATAAACGTTCGTTCTCTCTCTCGTTAATACAATATCTAGTGTTAGGATACATAAAAATTAAAACTAGTGTTAAGATAAAAGTAATATTCTAATGGGAATATGCAGTTAAATGGTGTTGTTGTTCTTGGTAAACTACGCAGGGTCACAAAAGGTCAAATAAGGTTCCAGGGATTTCTTTTAAATATGAAATTAAAAGTATTTGATTAACATTTTTAAGTTATTAAACAGCTGATTAAACAACTTGATAGTTGTTAGGTTCTTATACTGTAGACTGGACACACTTTATTCAACTATTACAGTTGTAATAAAAACGTTTCTAGGGCTACGAACGTCAGGAACTGGTGTTAACAACTGAGATCCTGAGTCATACTGGGCGTTGTAATACAAACGTTTCTAGGGCTACGAACGTCAGGAACTGGTTTTAACAACTGAGATCCTGAGTCATACTGGGCGTTGTAATACAAACGTTTGTAGGGCTAGGAACATCAGGAATTAGTGTTAACAACTGAGATCCTGAGTCATACTGGACGTTGTAATACCAACGTTTCTAGAGCTACGAACAGCAGGAACTAGTGTTAACAACTTAAACACTGAGTCACACTTTGACCCCAGCAGCACTGATAACATCTGCTGTGCCGGTCTAACTCTCTAGGGCTAAAAAAAAATATATGAGACTGTTGGGTAAAAAAAAAAAATCTGAGGGTGAGATATATCTCTCCATTATTTGTTTTCATTGTGTTCTGGGGAAATGTAATGAATTGTTTAACCAGTTTTCTTATCAATAAGTTGGTGAAGTTCGTAATGTTAGTCGTCTTTTAGTTCATACACTTCTTTTAGTTTTATTCTTAACTCGGCTTTCAATGAACGGGTGTTCGTAACCAAGGAAATTCTGACATTAAATCAAATGTTCGTGTGCAACTCAACTTATGCGAACATGTCGCAGGACAATTGTTTTTAAACATCGGTTACAATTTGATCACTAACTGCTGTTAACAAAGGTAGAAAATACACTTGTATATGTGATCAAGCTGTCTTGTTTAACTCTGAACTTGTTTCTGTGTTAAAAATTTCCCGGAATCAATACTGATATATATATATCAAACAAAAACACAGACATATATTTACTTTGACAGAACTTAACTTGTGACTATTTTGATTAAAAAATAAAACTGATCCATCCAATAGAAATACTCACCTTTCGAAAGCTTTTGTTTGTTTGTTTTTAACGTTATATGGGGGAGGAGCTGTCGAAAGCGCTCGGATTAATGGGTTTTGGCGTTTTATGATCTATTTAACGTGATTTTTGTTTTTTTAGTATTACTAATTATTTTATCTCTCAAAGGCACCTGAATCGTGTTTTAGACCAAGAAAGAAGTGTGCAAAGAAACGCAAGTAATTTCTCTTCCAACCTCGTCAAGTTTCCAGTGTTTGATGTTCTGAATTTGGTGCAAGGAACATGGAAGGTTCTGGGGAATGTGAGTGGTCTGTCCGTCCGTCTAGATGCCGTCCTTTGGTTGGGAGCAGGGAGGACAGCTCCCTGGCCACTAGGAAAGCAGCGATTCCGGGTGGTCACAGCCTTCGCACCACCGTTTGTCCAACAGTCTACAAGGGTTAGCAACGGGAGTTGTCTCATGGGGATACCGTGCTTACAGGTGACCACAAATCGGGAGGAAGAGCTAGCAACGATCTTCGCCGACTATGCTCGAGGAAGGTGCGAAGGAATCAGATACAACGTGACCTGCTGTGCAGGGATAACGATGGACTTACTGACGGACATAGCTAATGATTTACATTTCGAATACGACTTGTACCTGGTGGCTGACGGGATGTTTGGAACAAATCGCGGGAAAGGATGGAATGGGATCACGGCGGACTTAGTCAGTGGCGCCGCTCATCTGGCTTTCTCTTCTTACAGTGTCAACAGCCTCACCATACAAGAGGTGGACTTCTCCGTCCCCTACTTCCACTCTGGGGTATCATGTCTAGCGCCCTCTAGGCTACATGCAGTTCCACTCTCTGCCTTTCTCGAACCCTTTAGTATCGAACTCTGGATCGTCATATTTGCTAGTCTAAACGTTACGGCTATTACTGCTGCAGTCTACGAGTGGTTGAGTCCATTTGGCCTGAATCCTTGGGGTAGACAGCGCACCAAAAACTTTAGTCTAGCTTCGGCTCTCTGGGTCATGTGGTCCCTTCTCTTTAGCCACCTGGTAGCCTTCAAGGCCCCCAAATCCTGGCCTAATAAAGTGCTCATTAACGTCTGGGGTTGTTTCAGCGTGATATTTTTAGCTAGCTACACTGCTAAGGTAGCAGCTCTCTTTGCAGGACTTTTCTTCCAACTACGAGTCGATGATCTGTATGATTCCGACGTAAGTAACATTTAAATTGTTTTGTTTTATTTTCTGTATTTGACAAACATATATTTAAGTTCGGTTTAATTTTTTTCTATATAACAAGTATTTAGATTAATGCCTTTTTTTTCTATTTAGCAAATAAGTACTTAGATTAATTTGTTTTTCATATTTATATTTTGAAGTACATATGTTGTTATACAAGTGTAGTAAGTTTTTCTTAAATTGTCATCAATAATCTCTTATAAACCTCTTTTTTCTTTCCTACATATAATTTGCTTCCTACATACGTAGTAGTAGCATGTGAGACTTAGAAACAGTTAAATCAAAAAACAAGCAATACAAAAATCAGAGTACTTTAGAAAGATATACCTTACTTCTCCAATGGTCATACTGTCTCGTTTCTTACAGTCTCCCTCCCAAGGCAATCAAATACACTTTCCTCCAAGTATACAAGACTGCATCTAGTAATAAATAGATACAAAGAAAATACAATTGGTGAAAATATTACACGATCTTACATGTGTTGATTCACAAATAATACTGCACTGTCATACTTGCTGTGAGATTTTCAATCAACATCAGTACAGTTGGTAGCACTATGTCTGGTCACAAGACAAGCATATAGCCATAGTTATGAAATGCAAGAGGAAATGAAATACGAGTCCAAACAATAAAAACCATGTCATCTCTATTTCTTTCTGGCCAGGTGGTTAGGGCGCTCGACTCGCAATCTGAGGGTCGCGAGTTCGGATCCCCGTCCCACCAAACATGCTCGCCCATTCAGCCGTGGGGGCGTTATAATGTAACGGTCAATCCCACTATTCGTTGGTAAAAGAGTAGCCCAAGAGTTGGTGATGGCTAGCTGCCTTCCCTCTAGTCCTTCACTGCTAAATTAGGGACGGCTAGCGCAGGTAGCCCTCGTGTAGCTTTGCTCGAACAAAACAAACAAATTCTCCGTAAATCGATTGGCATATCTACAGATTCACAAAAGTACGTAATCGTTCTGATTCACCTGATGGAAAACAGTTAAATTTAAATATATATATAACATTGCTAAGCTAAGCTTAACTGGAAGTTCTGCTAATTTACCAAATTATGCCATTCTAGCTTTTCAACCAGCGAACAGGCACGGCTAAGGGAAGTGCTGCTGAAGGTTACATTTTGCGGGAATATCCTCGGCTCTGGGACCACGTGAAAAAATACGAAGTTGTGAGCATAGAAGATGGGCTAGAGAAACTGAGGTAAGAAAATGTGATAATTACTATTACTGTGGTTGTGGAAAACGTTGGACAAAAACTGATGTTACTAACAAGCTCTACTTAGATGAATGTAATTATACATATTAATTAACTTTCCCGGTGAACATCGACAAATTTTGATTTTAGTTATAGCAATTAAAACTTTTTTGATGTTAGATTGTTTTTTACGATGAGAGCAGCATTTGGTTCTTTCCTAAACTTAAAAAGTTATTTCTATTGGATTATTAACGTATATAAAAAATAATATGTACATTATATTCGATAATTATGAAAACAGTGAGGGAAAAGAATAAAAGACACCTAATCGTGTGAAAATGAACTGCACAAGAGGATAGGCTCCTATTGTTGATTTATGTGTAATTTGATTGGTTGGGTGACGACCAATCAAAAGGTTCCACCTCAGTATAAAGCCTATAAAAACAGACATATTATGTCGACCAGTGTGATCCAGCCATGGCTCTCAGATCTGAAGTAGCACATTACAAACGTTTTGGTTTGTGAAGGATAGTCTACGTGTATGTTTGTCTAGGAGCTATGTGCAACACTCAAGGCGTGTGTGAAACTGGCATTGTTAATAATAAAAGTTTTCGAGAAAGAAAACCAAACCTTTCTAAGAATAGTCTTAAGTATCTTAACTAGCGTTCTTCACGAGATAGACGACGGTAGAATACAGATCGTGTCAACGACCTTGCAGTAAATATATATAGGTGTGAACGTTATCCTGAGAACAGTAAGATACACATTAGTAAGAAGTGGCCTCGGTGAACTTGTAGTTGCTTGAAACCACTGCTAAGAAGAGGGGTAATCAATCCAAAGGTTGAAACAGGCACCTGACCACAAACAGTAGAATGACTGAAGCTGGGGACATGTGTTCTTTACAGACGAATCCAAGTTAGAATTGTTCGGGAACAAACAACAACAGTTTGATTGACGTGGATAAAAAGAATGATATCGTAATCAGTGTTCAATATCTACAGAGAAGAATGTTGGAGATTAGTTTCAGTTTGTTTGAGAGCAAAGCCACACTGGGTTACGTGCCGTGTCCACCACGGGGAATCGAACCCTGGATGTTAGCGTTATAAGTCCGTAAACTTATATCCGTCTCACCGTGGGACTGAAAATTAGTTCAAATACAGGGCTACATTTCAACCAACAGTGTCGGTGATCAATACAAAATTGATGCCACTTCTACTACTGACAGGTAAATTCAAGTCCACTATTTCATTCTATCAGGAACACGACTCACTGAGCAGGGATTCATCTTCTAACAAGATAATGGTCCCAAGGATACGAAAGCGTAGTGTAATGGCATCTTGATGATTAAGAGTACGATGGAACACTCACAATCATCATTTGACCCTCACAAAGTCCCAATATAAACATTCTTGAGGCTCTACGGGCTTTTGTAAACCCGAAAAGGCCAAAAATTGATCAAACAACTTTGCTGGATTGTGAGAAGCAATGCGGGATATTTGGAACAGTATTCCATAACCTTCCATTGATAAGCTATATGTCAACCTAAAAACAAGGTGTAATACCCTGTGGGAAGCAAATGGCTCCCATAAAAAATATTGCATTTTATAACTTATTGCATTAATAAAAGGCCTGGCATGACCAGATGTTTAGGGCGCTCGACTCGCAATCTGCGGGTCGCGGGTTCGAATCCCCGTCACACCAAACATGCTCACCCTTTCAGCCGTGGGACGTTATAAAGTAACGGTCAATCCTACTATTCGTTGGTAAAAGAGTAGCCCAAGAGTTGGCGATGGGTGGTGATGACTTGCTGCCTTCTCTCTAATCTTACACTGCTAAATTAGGGACGGCTAGCACAGATAGCCCTCGTGCAGCTTTGTATTAATAGTAATTGTAGTATTAATAAATTTTCTAGTCCCTATTATTCGTAATTTGTGATTCCTGTATGTGTTGCTTATGTTTCCATAATTACTCCCTTTACTGAATACATTCATTTAGAGATTAAGAAAGAAAAAACTACCACTGACATAAAACCTGCAGAACAAAATTATGATCGTTGTCTTGTTTTTCTACAGCCAATATTTAGCAAAAAAATTAAACTTTTAAATTCTCTAGTTATTAAACTTTTTAAAAATTCATAGTGAAAATGGATCGTATATTTTTTAGTCCTGATAAATTTAACAGGTCTGGAAGAATACATCTTTTAAGTGAGTGGAAACTACGAAAAAGTTATTTTAAATATTTTAAAGAAATTATAAGTTAAATGTATTAAACTTATAAATAACGTGTATTTCTATATCACCAAAACTGGTCGTATTTCTTAGTAATCGCATTAAAACTTTTATTCTAAAACTGAAATTGAAATACTCGACAACTAGAAGAATTTCGCGCTTCTGTTTACTGATCCTTTTATGCTTAAAAACTGAAAATTTTGCGAGTTATACAGGAATATTCGGCTATTCTGCCCATTATTAAAATATTCGTTATTACAAAACTGAGCTTGACGCGTTATTTGGGAGATTTCGACTTTTCTGACTGTTATTAATTTCTGCTTAAGAAACGGCGAGCTTGACGTTCTGATCGGAGACACCGCAGTCTTGGATTATTACCGGGGGAACGAACCCGACTGTAACCTTCACATGTTAGGAGACCCCATCTTTGACGATGCATATGCAATTGGAATGCAACAAGGATTTCCTCTAAAGGTAACCAATCTAATGAAGAGTCTTTCAATAAGAAGCGTTTTAATTGGTGTCAGTGATAATATATATTTTTTTTACGTTGTTTAGGTGTATTATTGTGTTTCTGAGTTGTTACAGCGACATATTATTAAACTGTTTAGAGTTGATACAATGTCCCAATTTTTAACTCTGAAAATCTGGTAACCGTCTATTCAGACAAAAAAAAAACTTCATACCGCAAGAGTCAAAATATCTGTAAAATGTTATAAAGATATTGAACAATAATACTTAATCTCTATCAAACAAATACATTTCGAATAATGAAGAAAAACACGTGTTTAGGTTTTAGTGTGTTAGTTTTAAATTCTAGCCAGAGGGAGCTATTAATAATGAGAGCCTTTGAGAAATATTGAGAGTTGGTTAGAGTTAGTGACTTAGAATACAGTGAAATATTCATTTGAGTTGTGATTGAAAATTTGGTGTTAGTAACGAAATTTATCACGTCTATTCTACTCCTCTGTTACTGGGTGAATTACGTCTTTGTTTATAGATCAAAGCTAAATTAGGCATACGTCTTGTAGTTTGCATTGAAACGTTGTATTTAAAGTTAGGCCAATATGTAGATGCGAAATTTATGTTGAAAAGTTTAGTTATGAATTAGGCCTACAACTTACAAGTGGACGTGGCCGCAAAAACGTTGTAGAAAATAAGAAGAAATTAACTAACTTGCTATTATTACGTGGAGCCTCATTTTAACCAAATAATCTAACAGAACCCACCCAGTGATAGAACATTTAACTTCCAACAATATGTCCTTCATCAGGGTAACTACGTATTGTTACGTCTCCGTTCGTTAGTTAATTTTCCGTAAAAATTATTTCTGAAGAAACTCTAAAGATACAAATCCTTTCTTAAATAAAACTGGTTTATTCTTTCTGAATACAATTTTGCGATACCCTTAATTTCAACAGTCGCTCTATAACAAACGCTATAATTCACAACGAACTTCTCACGTGCTCAACAATATTCTCTCTGTCCGCAGTTAAATTACTCATTACCCTCCCATCACGTCGTGACCGTCTTATATATAAAAGAATACCGAGATCTAGTAAACTCCCAATATTTCAGGAAGGGACGTGAACGTTCGAGAAGCTTGTGGCGTGATACTAGCGTCACATGACCCCCGATGTCGTAACAGTATGATATACGATATCACTCATGATAAAGTTTGGCTAAATTGTCTTGGTTTTATGAACAAACTAGCTGGAGTACCCCTTTGTAACAAAGGATAGAAAGTTATGCTTCTATTTTTTGTTCTTAACGTAATAAACATTAAAAGTTCAATAAAAATACATAAGGTTACCAATAATGAAAATAAGGATGTAGTGTTTTCAAGAAGTATATTAATATGAAATTTGATCTTCCTCTTGTCATCCTGTATCACTGTGTTAAGTTTGGTGCTGATTGATCAAGAAATGTGGAAACGTATAAGGAACAGATACACACACACACATATTGACGTTTATTTATATAGATGTAATATTGTAAGATGCTATACCAGCCTGTATATTCTTCAAGTGTTGTTTTTATATTTTTCAGGATGCAATGTCAGACTTGATACTTCGCTACAACGAGGCTGGTTATATCGACCAACTACAACAGAAGTGGTATGGCAGGGTACCTGTTTTGAAGGGTCGGTGCATGGTTTAACCAAGCCTATGGGTTTGAGTGTGCGTGCTGTCTCTGGCGTATTTATAATGCTTTGTGTAGGCCATCTTGTAGCTATTTGTACACTAGTTTTGGAACATCTCATTTTTCGTTACGTTATACCAGTCTTGCGAGAAAAGCCTAAAGACACTGTGTGGAGAAGTCCTCATTTAATGTTTTTTAGTCAGGTATGTTTTTTAACGATACCCAATTTTTTTTGTCATAACTGTTTTTCTTTTAAATCATTTTTTATTATAATTTTCATCTAAATCCTAATAACTTTGTTTTTTAAATTTAAAAGTTTGGTGTAAATTTGTACGTCACCTGTTTAACACAAGTGTACTGTTTAAAATTTTAACAGATTCATATGTATGTGTCTTGAACCATAGATATAAATAACATTAGATTCGTCAGTCACTACTCTTTATCACTGAGGGTCATGTGTGCATGCGGCCGCCATTGCTTTGTGTTGAATTTCGAACTGGCAGACAATGTAAAATAGCTCAGAGTGACAGTCGTACGTTTAATTCATGACCCGAAAGAACCAAGGAAACACAGTGCTATGTTATTAACTGTTACACATGCCGTAACTAAGTAAGTAAGTAAAACCTTTTTTTCTATAGCCAGTTAGGCTATACAGGGACGCCGCCAAGACATACACTCTCTACAGATACAAGTTCTGTGTACATTCACTTTTGATGCTATCACTGAGGTAGAAGTTTAATAAACTTCTACCACTTCGTGATGAAAGAGGAAATTAGGGTTAATTTGTAAGTTTTAAGACAAGTCTAGTCTGATCAGTGACGTTATTGTTTATCCGGGAAAATATTCAAATGTAGGCCTAATAATGTCAATAGACTCATTCTCAGAATTACATGAGAGATTAATATTTTGCAGGTGGCCTCTTCCACTCCAAAATCCTTGAGCCGTCAGTGTCATTATTGTTACGACAGCGGAAGTTACAACCACACCTTGTCTCTTGGTACGAATCTGACTTCAGTGAATTTCTTATCATAACATAGCTTCATGGAATCAGCAGACGTTTTCAAGTTTGAATGCATTTGATGGTGTATATTATCCATCCTTTCAAATAACACTTTCTCGAACTCTGACACATTTTCAGGCAACTCTTCATAAGGTGGGCATCCTGTTATCAGATCCACTGGCAACCGAAGTTCCCGACCAAACATCAGCTTTGCTGAAGTGTATCCAG
>NW_013667661.1:0-8651 GCF_000517525.1 Limulus polyphemus
CTTAGTCAATCTAGTCAACAACACCAACAGCCAGTCGAACAAGATCGTGATAGGATGGTATTTCTTTGTTTTCTGATCTAGCCGTCCTTTATTTTAAAGTGACAGACTTAGTCAATCTAGTCAACAACACCAACAGCCAGTCGAACAAGATCGTGATAGGATGGTATTTCTTTGTTTTCTGATCTAGCCGTCCCTTATATTAAAGTGACAGACTTAGTCAATCTAGTCAACAACACCCACAGCCAGTCGAACAAGATCGTGATAGGATGGTATTTCTTTGTTTTCTGATCTAGCCGTCCCTTATTTTAAAGTGACAGACTTAGTCAATCTAGTCAACAACACCCAGAGCCATTTTTTTTGGGGGGGGGGGGCTAGTCTTGTCAGACCAAATAGTGAGATTGGATCGTCGGTCTTAAAACGTACCCCCCTCACCCCATAAAAATGGGAGTACGATTTTCTTTTGACGATAACGGTATCCGGACCACGTAGTCTAACACACTAACAATTGGGCAGTGCTTGATCCTGGTGGAATTGAATTAAGTTAATTCCCCTTATTGCAAGTTAGCAGGTCTTCGAAACCCTTTCTGGTAAACGTTATGACACGTACAGTATATAGTAGACGTTAATAGAAAGATGTTCATTGTGTATTTTATATGTTGCTCAACAAAAAACGTAAACGGGAGGAGTTACTTTCTGTAACAAAAAATCCATATAAAGTGCATTATACTCGAAGTTTCAAAATGTATATTCTGTATAGTTTACATGGCTTTATATTTCATTGAATTTCCCGAATGTACTTTATATATATTTAAGGCAGAGCATACTGGTTGAGTGTGTGTTTGTTTGTTTGTAATTAAGCACAAAGCTACACAATGGGCTATCTGTGTTCTGCCCACCACGAGTATCGAAACCCGGATTCCAGCGTTGTAAGTCCGCAGACATACCGCTGTGCCACTGGGTGGCTAGTGGTTGAGAATGACACAAAAGTTTAAATTAGTCCATAAAACGTTTGTTTGTTTTTGTTTTTGAATTTCGCGCAAAGCTACACGAGGGCTATCTGCGCTAGCCGTCCCTAATTTAGCAGTGTAAGACTAGAGGGAAGGTAGCTAGTCATCACCACCCACCGCCAACTCTTGGTCTACTCTTTAAAACGTATAGTTCCATTAACAAACTACAATAATTCATTTTTCTTTTCTTACACATCATTTTCGTTTCGTTGGAAATGTAACAATAAGTTTATCTATCTATCTATCAGTATGTTTTGCAATGCATCTATCTATCTATCTATAGAAGTACTAATGAAGTATGGATAATAAATAAACTTTAACTTGTAGAGTCAAAATATATTCACAGTTTAGTTTCGTAAAGCTTTAATACAAAAGATCTTACTTAAAGTTTCCCCTAAAGACAGATTATTAAACCAATGGAAGCACGTACTGCTGATATTGTAGATTCTATTGTAGCCTCATTAAGAAAAACTTGCTTCTTACGCGGTGACACTTCAGTTTACAATCCTTTCAAACCAGCATGTCTCCACTTTCCCTTCATGCGCTTTAGATAACCTGTTTTCAACTTCTACTCCAACTTTTGCCATATGTTTGTTTTAAGACTGTGTAACTAATTAAGAGACAGATTAACTAAATATCTTGTTATACACAAACTGTTCAGTTACAAACCCAAAATTTGCTTGTTTATTTTATCTTTTTCTGAAAACAAAATTCTCGCGCTATCTTATATTATTTACGTCGAAATAATTTCAAATAAAACTAATAAAAACTCTAATAAAAAGATGATGCACTGAGCACTTTGAATATTAGCCAATGTTTAGTTTTTAAACGATAATGTCAAAGTCACGTAAAAAATGAGTTTCAAGTGTTGTTAGCACTCCAACTAATATTTTTTACACATCCCTGTCACCTTTTATTTTAAACAAATTAAATATTTCTCTGTACCCTTTGAACTTTGGCCCACGATCTCCAAAGATAAGTCGAGTGCTCGTTTAAGATCCACCAAATTTTCCCAATAACGTTTGGTTCAACTTCATTACATTTTTTCTAAAGAAACAATATTTCTTCCAGTACTAACTGCATACACTTCAAAACTTGCAATTTTCAACACGCTATTCACATGTGAATAGTTCTAACTTGCCTAAATAAATTAATTTAGGCTTGATTGTTTTGTTTATTTGTTGTTCAGCACAGAACTACACAATGGGCCTTTTTATGCTCTGCCCACCGCAAGTACCGAAATCCGATTTGTAGCGTTATAAGCCCTCAGACTTACCGCTGAGCCGCCGGGGATAAAATGTATGTGTACCCGAGTAGAAGGCGTTCGTTACCTTTTCTACAAGCAGTGTACTTATCTCAGGTAAGTATTATACAGGCGAGAATTTTAAGATCTTTAACATGGCAGTTGAAAACTGGTTAGGCAAAAGAAATGGAAAACATTTACTGTAAAAACTAAATGCAACAAAAATAGGAAAGACATATCTTCAGGTGCTGAGAAATACCAATACACAACAAAAATAGGAAAGACATATCTTCAGGTGCTGAGAAATACCAATACACAACAAAAATAGGAAAGACATATCTTCAGGTGCTGAGAAATACCAATACACAACAAAAATAGGAAAGACATATCTTCAGGTGCTGAGAAGTACCAATACACAACAAAAATAGGAAAGACATATCTTCAGGTGCTGAGAAATACCAATTCAAAATTTCAGCAATCAATGTTTTGGGTTTGGTTGCTAGAATTTAATTTAATTTAAATATATTGATATATTAAGTCTAGCGGGATAATAAAGGTTTTATGTAAAAAATCTATATTTCATATATTTTTGCAACTTAGCGTGATTTTGAATTACGGTCGTAAATATTGGTAACAGCTATGGTACTCAACTAATTTATTAATATATCCTAGTCATTATAACTTTAGCAGGGTACTCAATTAATGAGCCAATACATCCTAGTCATTATAAGATCTGTAGGGTATCAATTAATGAATCAATACATCCTAGTCATCATAAGTTTTGTAGGGTACTCAACTAATGATCCAATACATCCTAGTCATTATAAGATCTGTAGGGTATCAATTAATGAATCAATACATCCTAGTCATCATAAGTTTTGTAGGATACTCAACTAATGATCCAATAAATCCTAGTCATTATAAGTTTGGTATGGCACTCAACTAATGAGCCAATACATCCTAGTCATTATAAGTGTTGTAGGATACTCAACTAATGATCCAATAAATCCTAGTCATTATAAGTTTGGTAGGGTATTCAACTAATGAGCCAATACATCCTAGTCATTATAAGTTTTGTAGGGTACTCAAAACATGAACGAATACACCCTAGTCGTTATAAGTTTTGTAGGAAACTCAACTTAAGATAGGTTTTTAACGATATAGTAAAGACGCCGTCTTCGTATTGTGAAATTGTCTATTTTGATAGAGTTTAAGTGTTGAATAAAGACTGTTTTACATTGTGTCCAGTCCTTTTCATTCTAATAATTCAGCCAAAAATCAAGAGAATTTTCTTTAACTCTGCAGTAGATTTTCTGTTCTAACCTCGTGTGATTAGTGGGTTCTACTGAATTAGTCGATGAAAAAAGCTTAGCTGAAAGTACCACACTACAATGTAAGAAAAGCATACAGCTGTCCACTGAACAATCTTGGTTACTACCTCAATAGTTGTCATGTTTCTGTCTAATTGTCTGTCTTATTATTTGGCTTTCATCATATCCAGTTAAGATGATGAATTCTGACGAGGCCTCGTGGACAGTGACTTTTTTTTACAAACGTCTGATCTGAAATACTTGACAACAAGTTAAAAGTATTGTGAAAGAAACACGAACACTGTAACATTCTATTAACTTTTCTGTGTACAAAGCTAAGGGCTTTATAACGATATAAAGAACTATATACAAATTACGTCAACGTCTATAGATTAACCAAAGTTCTATGCTACGCATTCACACAAGATCATTTGGTTAGGTGGTCTTATGTCACAAATGGCTACAAACATCTCTACAAGTAACTCACTTTACTCAGTCCGACACGTTTCTTTGATAAATGTCTACGGATTTAAAATATTTGTCATTTTGAGGTTTCAGAAAAAGCTATAATTTTGCATATATTCAGAACCACCTTTCACAGTCAGATCTATTATATAAACTGAACTATATTTTGATAAGATAGCTGGGGTTGAATAGATGATGTGTAATTCTATACACACACACACATATATATATAGATAGATAGAGAGAGGGAGAATCGTTTTGTTTGTTTGACAGTGTTTTAGAGCAAAGTCACATTGGGCTACCTGCTATGTTACCCTTGGGGAATCAAACCCCGGGTTTTAACGTGGTAAGTTCTTAAACTTACCGCTGACCCACCAAGGTACAGAGAGAGAATATGAACATTACTGTACATTAAAGAATACTGAAATAATCTGCTTACACGATGTTTTAAATTCACAAATAATGGTCCAGTTAAATATATTTCGTGATTATAAATAGTAATTTTAGTGACTTTGTAATTTAATGTATTTAAGCGCATTTCAAGATTTACTTTAATAATAAATATTTAAAATATATATTTTATTTTTTACCTATCTCTGTAATCTTTAGAGAATTTCATTCTAAAACAGTTTTTCTATTGTATATATTGATCAAGACTAATAAATACATTATATATATATGCATAAATAGTCAACTAATGTAAATATTACTGTGGTGTAATGTTCTAAGTTGATGACTTAGATCTGTATTTCAATGAAAACACGTTTGAAACACAATTAATATTTATTGTTTGTTTGAATTTATGCACAAAGCTACACCATGGGCTATCTGTGCTCTGCCCACCACGGGTATCGAAACCCGGATTTTAGCGTTGTAAGTCCGCAGACATACCGCTGAGTTACTGGAGGCTAATTTATATTTAAAGCAGCTCTTAGACAAATCGAAAAGCAATAAACAAACCGGAAACAAGCGCAGCTATCCAGACATTTCATTAGCACAATATTTTCATTAATATACTATAATTGAAAAATAGAACAGTATATAGAACTCAGTCTTTTTACCTAAATGTACATATAGCTATGGTTAGTAGTTTAAAAATGTTCATTGTTTTTTATCTATGATAGAAATCAAGATGGTACTCACATGGTTATCGTTATCTGCGCACACACGAACAACTGAGCCTTTATTCAAAGAAAAAGCCTGTTGTACTACACTATTAAAATCAACTGAGTTGATTTATTGCGAAGGTTATGATATTCTTTTTACATTTGGCAAAAGTATATCCTAACCTTCGCAATAAATGGCTTTTATTTTGAAATTTGGCAGTCTCGCTTGTCAAGTTTAGAAAGTAAGGTTTTCTTATTGCTGTCATTAATGTGTTTTAAATACGTTTTTTTTTTGTGGCAATCGGTGAATAAATAGCCAGATGTGAGCTGAAACACCTCCATCTGTTAGTAGTGTTAAATAATTAATGCAGAAGTAAGAATTGCTAATGGAAATTACATGTAGCTGGCGATGTAAATGTGATAAGAGGGTTCTGCCTTGGAAGATGAACTTGTAATCAGAACGCATTTTACACTCAATAATCCGTGCTTACACAAACACAAGCAGGGTGTCCTGATATCCTGTTAACAAAAATTCTTTATTTGTATTTAAGTATCAGGAGCTTTGAGCCTATTTACATAATGCTACCAAATCATATTTTGAGCGTGGTCAACTTGTTTATATATATATATATCTAAGATTTGTTGAAATACTGATTTTTTTTATATTAGGCATGATGTAGCCTAGTGATTAGCATGTTCAGTTTGTGAGCCTAAGGACTCTCAGTTCGTGTCCCATTGCCCGCCCCTCCTCCCACCTCCAAACGAACTCCGCAGTTTGGGGCTGTGGGTGTTCTATCCGAGTTTTAGTCGAATTCTACTATTCGCTTAGATAAGATTAGCCCAATATTAACGGTTAATGCTATTGATTAGATATCGCTGCAAAATTAGGGACATCTGTGCACAGATAACTTTTCTAGCTTTACATTACAATTATAAGAAAACAAACTTACCATTATTACAATGATAGTAAAGAGACAATATGCGTTTTCATCAAACCTAGCTTTTTTTACCAGCACATAATTTGCATATAAAACATCTTGTACACACACAAACAGCTTAGTCTACACTAAAGTAATAATGAACATTCATATATACACGTATATATACGGCTACTCTGAACAATGGTAAACATTAATACTTACACGTACATGTTCGGCTACACTGAGTACCGCTAAATATTCATACATGTACACATATGGATACACTGAGTACCGCTAAACATTCATACATGTACACATATGGCTACACTGAGTACCGCTAAACATTCACACATGTACACATATGGCTACACTGAGTACCGCTAAACATTCATACATGTACACATATGGATACACTGAGTACCGCTAAACATTCATACATGTACACATATGGATACACTGAGTACCGCTAAACATTCATACATGTACACATATGGCAACATTGAGTACTGGTGAACATTCGTACATACTTGTACATAAACAGCTGAAGCTACACAAAATAAACAGGAAAATTTATTATACAACCGTTCAAGTAAACTGTTGTTTTACAAATCTTTATTCAAAATCACGAGATTAGTACATTTTGTGCAATAGCTCTAAACGTTTACAAAATTTGTATTTTCACCAAATTATCTTTGTCTGCGATGAGCATTTTAATCAAGAGAACATTATAACATTAAGGATATTACGTTTTTTACCAGTTTCGATTTTTTCAAAGCCCGAAAAACATAATTACTAGGACTAATTTCTCTACTATATTATACACAAAGGCAAGGAGCCCTATTATAATCATGGGAATATTTACAACGTACAACACGTCAATACCCAGATATAAACAAGCAACAGGCCAGTAAAAAAGTTACAAATCAATGACGACAAGAAAAGACTTTGATGATAAACAGCAATGAAAAATACATATAGTAATGTATTGTTTAATCATAAAACAAATATGTTTACAAATTGCATTTTTGCTGTCATTGCATAAATATTCTTAAAGTTATGTTGATCCATCTTCTTGAAGGCTGTTCAATTGTTTTTTAGAATTTTACACAAAGCTACACAAAGACTAATTGCGTATAATCGTCTCTCTTTTTGAACTGATAAACTAGAAGGAAGACATCTAGTCAATAACATACACCGCCAAATCTTGGACTACTGTTGACTGTCACTCTTATAGCGCACCCACGACCCTAAAGTGTGGAGTGTTTTCGCGGCAATGGGACGAGAACCATAAACCTCGGAGTCACAATCTGGACAAGCTAACCACTAGGCTACTCCCGGCCCAAAATTGTTCAAATATCCAAGAATGTCCGTATAGAACAAACTACAACTCTTGATAAATATTCAAATTTCAATTCCCAGTGCTGTGTAACAAATAAAATAGTATGTGGAGTAAGCAAGGGGTTGGTAAAGATTAATATGTTTCTAACCCCCCCCTACATCCTCTCAACCACTGCCAGAGTAAAAGCCCCCCCAGTAGCACAGCGGTATGTCTGCGGACTTACAACGCTAGAATCCGAGTTTCGATACCCGTGGTGGGCAGAGCACAGATAGCCTATTGTGTAGCTTTGTGCTTAATTACAAAAAAACAAACAAAGCCAGAGTAAAAATAAAGCAACAGGTGAAAAATGCAATAATCCGTTGTTAGTTATGCAGGAACAGATCGAGTTCGATCTAAATCTCGCAACGCCATGAAAGAAGACCCTGAGCCAATTGCTATTATCATTATTTGTATGGTAAAAATTTTATTGAAACATATAAAATCGGACGAATTAAAGGTATAAAATGCTTAATAGCCACGTGAAACTACTCCAAAAACACCAGAAATACAAAATACACCTTCAGCATGGTGATATATAAAAGAAAACTATAGTTAAAATAGCTCTAATAGAAAGAAAAATGAGATCACATTTGGATCAACTTTTATGGTGCTATTTTGAAATCTGGCACAAAAGTAATGTGTCTGCTTTTAACAATTTAAAATATTCTTGTATTTTGCTAAACAGAGCGATAAATATTCTTATTTTAAAAGATTCATCGCCTATTAAAAATGTAACCAACATGAAATTAAGTTTTAATAACAAATTCAATTGAATATTCTAATTGTTTGAATTAAAATACCAACAGAGTATTTGAATATAATAAGAACACTTCGCACATGCTCCTGAAGAAGTTATTAAAGGTATCAATAGATCAGTATCTCAATTTACATCTTTTAGCTTTAATGGTAGTTATTAAGAGTATCGAAGTGTTTGACTCTTAGTTTTAACACTTTAGTGGAAGTTATTAAAGGTTATATAAACGTCTGGCTCCTAATTTACATCTTTTAGCTTCAATGGAAGTTACTAAAGAATATCAAAATGTCTGATTCTTAGTTTAAACATTTAAGTGGAAGTTACTAAAGGTTATAGAAACGTCTGGCTCCTAATTTACATCTTTTAGCTTCAATGGAAGTTACTAAAGAATATCAAAATGTCTGATTCTTAGTTTAAACATTTAAGTGGAAGTTACTAAAGGTTATAGAAACGTCTGGCTCCTAATTT
>NW_013667661.1:8661-13043 GCF_000517525.1 Limulus polyphemus
CGAAAAGTTTGACTCTCAGTTTTAACACTTTAGTGGAAGTTACTAAAGGTTATAGAAACGTCTGGCTCCTAGCTTTTGTCTTTTAGGTTTAAACAGAAGTTATTAAAGAAGTTATCGAAAAGTTTGACTCTCAGTTTTAACACTTTAGTGGAAGTTACTAAAGGTTATAGAAACGTCTGACTCCTAGCTTTTGTCTTTTAGTTTTAAACAGAAGTTATTAAAGGAGGTATCGAAAAGTTTGACTCTCAGTTTTAACACTTTAGTGGAAGTTACTAAAGGTTATAGAAACGTTTGGCTCCTAGCTTTTGTCTTTTAGCTTTAAACAGAAGTTATTGAAGGAGTTGTCGAAAAGTTTGACTCTCAGTTTTAACATTTTAATGATTATCTACTTTTAAAGAGGTCACTACTTATTATGTAGTTATTTTCTAATTGCAGTTTTATTCTAAACATTGCCGATGGCTCAGCGGTAAGATTTAGGGCTTATAACGCTGAAATTCGAGGTTCAATCAATGCGGTGGACACACCATAGACAGTCCGTTGTGCAGTTTGGTGCTTAACAACAAACATATTAAACATAAGACAGATCTTTGATAAGTATCATTAGCCGAAGCCAAACAATTGCGATTTTTTTTGTAACTATAGTTCAATTTAGCACTATGCTACACAGTAGGCTATCTGCACTTTATTAACCAAAGAGAATCCAACCACGGATTTTAGCGTTGTAAGTCCGTAAACTTACTGCTGACTCAGGATTGTACAGAAATGTAAATTGACTTAAGGACTGATTGTACAGTAAAACAATAGTGTCTTGTTGTTGATAGTAAATATTCTTACCCTAATAATTCTAGGTAAGGTTAAATCAAATTGTTAACAAATATATCAAGGAAGAATATATATATATATATATTAATGGGAAGAATCATTATGTAAAACAACAACAACAACACATATTTTAACACAGCTGATATTAATATCGAAGCTTGTGGTTGCAGTTAGATTACTTAGCAAAACCTGTCTTTACATAAAAGCAGAAAACTAATGAACACACACACATATATATAACGTCATAAACAATAACAAAGAAATTTTGATGTTCCCAAAAATCGTGAATAATGCGTTCATTGATAAATAGCTCAATTTGTCTATGTTATGTCGCATTAAGCTAAAATAATAAGTGAAAGAAGTGAGAATATTTTGAAAATGATTATTGATATATTTTCAGATTTAAAATGGGAAGGTTTCAATTTATTTCAAATAACCTTTACAAGGAACAACGCAGTATTCTAGCATCGACCACAACGGACACTTTTTCCATTTACATTCTCTATGAAGAATGGAGTTTCACTTTGTAAAGCGCTTTAAGCTAAGATTGTTATTGATAAGCTGATTTTTTTCGTTTCTTTCATGCTTTTCCATAAAACATGGACATATACAGAAAGAGATCAATATCCACAAATACAAATGTTTTTGTTTTATCGAAAACGAATGAACGTGCAAAGAATTTACATAAATTAAGGGAAAGTTACTCTGTAACAGTAGACGCAGAAAAATAATAATTCACGCAAATTGGATGCTGCAAACATTTGTATATATAATTGTTTCGATTTGCTACAAATAAATTTACATATAATTTCTTCGATTTCTTACTCTAACATAAATTTCGAAACGATGTAGAAATTACGTTGAATTAAATAATTACGCCTGTAACATTTTTTTATAAGTCTTATATTCATTGTTTTCTTTTACAAAAGACGACATTTTACACAGCTTATGAGCCGTAACTCGGATTTGTAGAATACCCAATGCTTTGTACACTATACAATCGGTGTCTTTAGGAAGCCAACTCCTGTATTATGTGAGAAGTAAAGGAGTAAAAAAAAAGTCAATAGAGTAACATTAAATTTTATTACACACATTCATAGTAAACACTAACTTTCAGTCAGGAGAACAATTCAAGTGCTTGCTTAAGATGTTTTAAGAACACAGCAAGCAGTATATAATTTTCGCATTATACAATAATAAATAACTAGTATTCACAAATACACTACGATTTCTCGACTAAATATTTGAAGTGCTCATACTTATGTTGTGCTTATGTTAATGAAAGCAGAAAAATACACACGTGACTTATGGGTGGTATATATTCTCTAATCAGTTGTTTCAAGAGGGGGTGAAAGTGTGTCATCACAAGGCAAAGTTACACACGGACTATCTGCTCATAGCCGTCCCTGAGTTTAACAAGCTACAGGGAAGACAAATACTCTAATCAAATAGTGAGATTTGGGTTTTTTTTTATTTCCAGAGTGTACTGATGGCCCCAAAGTGCAGAGCAAGGTTTTTGCGGCAGCGAGTCGCGAACCACGAATCCTCGGATTCACAGACTGAGCACCCTAACCACTTGGCATGTCCGGCCGAGGAGGCTAATGCAACGTTCTAACATATTCATCTAAAGCAATAAATGTTTTGAAAATATTGCAGTTGATCCTTCACTTATATGTTCTTAGATCCACTACGTTTCTGTATCATCAATTTCACGTGCAGTCACGTGCACGGCGTGCTATGCATGTCTTCAAGTGTTCTGCCGATACAACAACCGTTTAATGATGCTCTTAAGGAAAAAAAATATTTTGCTTGTTTTGCAGACTATAACGCCCTCTTTAATAAAACAATTAAGATATCACACATAAATTGCTATTTTATGTAAGGTTTAAGATAAGAGGGTAAATTACGAATTTTAACTTAGTAGGTTCGAATACTTTAAATGACTATTTTTTCAACGTAATCATGAATTGAAAATCAATTCACTCGAAATCTCCCATGTTAGCTCTTACTGAATTAATCAGCACAGCAATTGTTAATGTTATCCTACCTTTGATATCCCCAATACTAAATGTCCCTTTGTTCCGTTGTTAATTACTATTGATAACTTCATGTCATAAAAGATTAATTAGGAAATGAACTTACACTTCGACTTCAGAATTAAATTATCCAAAATTGTTCGCAATAAAAGGGTGAATAAATGTCTTTCTAATGAATTCTATAATTTTCAACGTCAAAAATTTATTTTCAAAATGAACCGCAGCATATTAGCTGCAAATTATTATTTTACACTGTTAACTTTACTTAAACATAATCAACATTTTTTAGAAATATTATACAAACATAATTTAAGTTTCAACATTTTATACTCGTTTAACACGAGAATATTAACTCTTAATGTTTCTCCTATTTGTTTGCTTTATAAGATAGTGAAAGACAGCTTAGTTATTGTACTTAGTTTTAATCAGGAGTTATCTTTGAGCAAAACTGAACTAGTTTATAGGCAATAAATTTAAGTTTTATTCTTACGGCACAGTTCGTTTTGAAAAATATTTAGAGCAGAAAACGTTTATTCTATATAAGCACCTGAAACTCAAGTTCGTAAAGAACTGCATCATTAAACTGCATAAAATAAGGAATGTTTATTTACATTCAGTCTCTGTTCCCGCCGATTAATTCTGTTTGTTCTTATTCACTACCAAGTTCTATCTTTGTTTTTGTACCAGAGAGAAGGGAAGGGTCTTACTACAGAGTCACATCTGTATCGAGCGGAAGCCAGCAGACAGTAACGTGAACTTTTCTAGTGTTCATGAGTTCCATAATTAATTAATGAACGACTGCCTTCCTTTCTCCGTGGACAGCAGGTTGAGAAGAAATGTCATTAAAGCACCTGACTGAGGTTCTTGTGGTTTTTCCAACAAACGACTCTTTACATAAATCAAGCTTATCCGTACTAATTCCGTATTCTCCAAATGGTGGTTTTCCAAGCGTATATATGCAATACGTCCAAACGTGAGGAGAAATGATGTCTAAAATATATACAGGAGTATATAAATTTATACTGTACTAATTCAATATTCTCCAAGTGTTGGTTTTCCAAGCGTATATACATAATACATCCAAACGTGAGGGCATTATGTGTCTATAAGTTACGGCTCTTTGATCGTACATAATCGGAAATACCGAAACAAGCTTTTGATCGTATATAATCGGAAATACCGAAACAAGTTTTTGATCGTACATAATCGGAAATACCGAAACAAGTTTTTGATCGTATATAATCGGAAATACCAAAACAAGTTTTTGATCGTATATAATCGGAAATACCAAAACAAGTTTTTGATCGTATATAATCGGAAATACCAAAACAAGTTTTTGATCGTATACAATCGGAAATACCATTACAAGTTTTTGATCGTACATAATCGGAAATACCATTACAAGTTTTTGATCGTATATATTCGGAAGTACCATTACAAGTTTTCATCGTATACAATCGGAAATACCATTAACAAGTTTTAGATCGTACATAATCGGAAATACCGAAACAAGTTTTTGATACG
>NW_013667661.1:13210-17884 GCF_000517525.1 Limulus polyphemus
GGAAATACCGAAACAAGTTTTTGTATCGTATATAATCGGTAAATACCTAAAACAAGTTTTTAGATACGTATATAATCGGAAATACCTAAACAAGTTTTTGATCGTATATAATCGGAAATACCAAAACAAGTTTTTGATCGTATACAATCGGAAATACCATTACAAGTTTTTGATCGTACATAATCGGAAATACCATTACAAGTTTTTGATCGTATATATTCGGAAGTACCATTACAAGTTTTTCATCGTATACAATCGGAAATACCATTACAAGTTTTGATCGTACATAATCGGAAATACCGAAACAAGTTTTTGATCGTATATAATCGGAAATACCAAAACAAGTTTTTGATCGTATATAATCGGAAATACCAAAACAAGTTTTTGATCGTATACAATCGGAAATACCATTACAAGTTTTTGATCGTACATAATCGGAAATACCATTACAAGTTTTTCAACGTATATAATCGGAACATGTTTGAAGCTGTTAGTGAATGGATGCTTCGAAGTGGTTTCCAACAGATAAACATTTCTGTTGGTTTATTGTTTGCAAAACACGAGGAACTTTTGTATCTACCATAACACGTGCTTTAGCATGTTTATAGGTATGTAGTATGTACGCACAAAATAAATCAGCTAATTTCATAAGTAGCTCCAGTATGTTTGACCAAGATAATCAGACTTGCAGTACAATATTGCCACTTTCGAGAAGTTGACTGATAATTCCACACACATCTAAAATAGAAACTCTTAAATGTTTGAAATGTCCGTTTGTGTTTGATATATATTGTGGACAAAATATATACTTTGCCTAGGTGTAATCACTAATAATATAATGGACTTGAATACACCCACTTCTAATGTTATAGATACAAACAAATAAATCGCACGTAGCTTCTGTATATATGTCCACAGATGAAGTCGTATACTAACGAAAAATCATTTGTATTTGAAGCCTCGAAATAAAAACATTCTGGTTTAATACTATACACAAATAAAATACTTAACAGAGATCAAATATATTTATCAATAGCGCAAGCTTACTGTTATGAAGTTTAAAAATTAGGTCAAACACAGATAAAAAGTATCTGTTGTCAGATGTAACTTAAACATCCTGAACAGATAATTTGTTCTTACAGGAAGTTTTAGAGGATATCGTGGTTGAAATTTCAGTCGATACGATGACATTCCTCTACTTAAAAAATACGATAAATTAAAACATATTACATTCAAATAACAAACGTAACAAAACTGATAGATTATCTCAGAAATGGCCGACATCTTTGGAAATATTTTGTTAGCATTAATATTGATATTTCGTTAAATAATTAGGAGAACACAAGACATAAATAATTATAACACAAAAGGTTCAGTTATTTGAAAATATCTTGTTACATTATGAATTCTCTGGTGAGAGATGAGAAAGCATTCTAGAGATTAAAAAGTTTTGGTCTAGTAGATGTCATCCACAAAACAGCATGTCTGTAGTGAAAACCGCTGCAAGTCTTCTACAGAAACCAACTTAGGTCCTATAGAAAGTCTTGTTTAAAGCTGATAAACGAAGGCCTGAGCACATAATTCGGTCTTGAAGTGGAAATCATTAATTAAAACTTACCACAAAACTTCAATAATTTTGAAGTTAGATTAGTGCTTATTATTTGTGGATCACTTATATTCGGACCGTACTTAAGTAATTTATCGCACTAACATTGATCAAACACTTTGATCTGTCACAGTTCAAATAAAACGACTCCTCAGTCAACATTGAATTGATGTCCTACTTTATTGGCTAATAGCCTATTACTAACTTGAACAGTAAACTGACCTTCTGCAATAGGCAACTAAGACATAAAAATCAGAATAGGGTCAACCATTTCCTTGGAGCGCCGTAATTTGTCAGTGTCAACAACAAAGACAAGAGATAATCTATCTTATTGATTAATCAGAGCCGTGCAAGCAACCATTTTACTGGATTACCACTTTTTGTTCAATTGTAGTCAAATAAACCTTGGACACCATTTAAACATATACCGTTTAACAAAAGTATTTTGTTTTCAAACTAAATTAGTAGATTTAATGCAATGTAAACAAGATTTTACTGAACTTTTTCCTAAGATGTTCCTATTATTTTATTCAAGAAAATACTTGAAAATATAGGGCTTTAAATTATGGCTATGTACATTGCTTACGTCCATTGTAATGCTACTCTTATTGATAAATTTAAGTATTTTGATAAACCATTTTCCCGAAGATTAGCCCCCTAGTGGTTCAGCAGTAAGTCTGAAGGCTCATAACGCTAAAGTTTAGGTTTCGATACCCTAGGAGGACACAGCACAGATAGCCCATTGTGTAGCTTTGCGCTTAAAAACAAACAAATATAAATTCATCATCGAAGTTGAAAACAAATATAAAAGTAACATATTCAGCAGTTGTTGTTCTTTCAATTATTTCCTCAACATTTTTACTAAAAATATATAACATGCAGTGTTATATAATTTCCAAACTTATATTTTTCAAATTGGATGAACCAGCTCTTTTAGCCAGTTCAAAAGTACATTTACATACGACAATCAACTCAGTGAGACAGTCTCTTTATGGCCCGGCATGGCCAGGTGGTTAGGGCACTCGACTCGCAATCTGAGAGTCGCGGGTTCGAATCCCCGTCCCACCAAACATGCTCGCCCTTTCAGCCGTGGGGGCGTTATAATGTGCCGGCCAATCCCACTATTCGTTGGTAAAAGAGTAGCCCAAGAGTTGGCGGTGGGTGGTGATGACTAGCTGCCTTCCCTCTAGTCTTACACTGCTAAATTAGGGACGGCTAGCGCAGATAGCCGTCGTGTAGCTTTGCGCGAAATTCAAAACAAACAAACAGTCTTTTTAAGTGCAAATATTTTTCGTAGTTGATGGAGTAAATGAGTAAAAGTAGCCGGATATTATTGAACTTACTATTAGTTTTTATTAGGGCATATTGGTGTACCTTGTGAGGTATAGCAGTCCAGCTTTAACCCTTAAAAATGACAATAGCTATGAACTGTTGGTCTAAAACATACTATCTGAGTACATTTTCTTCAGATTCTGGACATATCGAAATAAGTTGAAACATAGAAGTGAAAATAGAGAGAGAGAAAATAACTGAGATTAGATAACGTCATTCAAGATGATAGATGTAGGAAGAAATCAGACTACTTCTCAAAGAGGACTCCCCATTCAGTGATTTAAATCATTGGGAATTAGCGAAGAATTCCCCTAATGACATATTGCAAAATTACACATATAATTATTATTATAAACAGAAAACTTTGTATATATTAAGCATTTTTTGCCGAATACATGTTCTCTATTATATCAATGCATAAGTGACAAATTGCTAAAACATAACAAAAATTACAACATCCAGAATTTGCTTCAAACATACATTATTAAAAGTAGTAATACCAACAATAACCAGTCATTTCAAAGAGAAATATGCTAAGTGAGATATCGATCTACAGGTAATTTAAAATCACATACCATTAGCAAGTTATAACTGTGTTTTCAACGATTAATAGAAATTATATCACGAACATCACATTGTTTGTTTTAAAGAAGCCGAAAATAACAATTAATGAAGAAATAATTACAGGTGAATTAGGCCAGCTCACTAGTGACTAGCTTATATATATATTTATTGAATAAACTTATGGAACAACGACTTTAGATTTATGTTTTATAAACATTACAAGATGAACTAGATTTCATTATATCATTCTTAATGGCCCAATAACGTTGCATAGGTGTAGTAAACATTGTACGTTATACTTAGTGTATATTGTTTTCTCCGTTAATGCATAAAGTTTCTTTATTATTATGGTATTTTTTAAAAATTATTTTGATAATTATAAACGACCAGTTTAGATTCTTTAGGATATATGCTTTTGACGTAATTGTCAATACTTTTGACAAATGTGTTATATTGTATAGTATATTATGTTACAAAAATTATAGTGTTTACATTACTCTCAAATTAATGATAGTTCCAGTCTACATTCGATGTTTCACGTTTACACATTTGGTATTTTATATATTGATTTAGAGTTTTCATTATTGAATAACATCTGAATGTTTATGAGTTAATATATTGTTTAGAAGTTTCATTATTGAATAACATCTGAATGTTTATGAGTTAATATACTGTTTAGAAGTTTCATTACTGAAGAACATCTGAATTTCAGACTTTATATACTGTTTAGAAGTTTCATTACTGAAGAACATCTGAATTTCAGACTTTATATACTGTTTGGAAGTTTCATTATTGAATAACGTCTGAATGTTTAGGAGATAAAATCCTGTTTAGAAGTTTCATTATTGAATAGCATCTTAAGCATGAATACTCACGATTTGATTATTATTTCATAGTTAATAATAGAAATTTAACCTCCCTCCGAACTTAATCAATGGCATTTAGCTTATTATGCATTTCTTGAACATATTGGAATCCAAAATGGCTGTCTGTGGATTATTAGTTAACATGTCGGGTTACCGATTGAAAGGTCTAGGACTTGAGACGTAATGCCACTCGACAGCTGACTTTCAGTTGAAGCTGCATTTATAAAAGTACCGTCAATCCCGTTTATTTCGGTTTGAAAATGTCTAGTAAGTTCATTGTTAATATGAACACTGACAATAGAATTG
>NW_013667661.1:17910-21352 GCF_000517525.1 Limulus polyphemus
CACTATTCGTTGGTAAAAGAGTAGCCCAAGAGTTGGCGGTGGGTGGTGATGACTAGCTGCCTTCCCTCTAGTCTTACACTGCTAAATTAGGGACGGCTAGCGCAGATAGCCCTCGTGTAGCTTTGCGCGAAATCAAAAAAAAAACACTGAATGTTTATGAGTTAATATATTGTTTAGAAGTTTCATTACTGAAGAACATCTGAATTTCAGACTTTATATACTGTTTAGCATTTTCATTATTGAATAACGTCTGAATGTTTAAGAGTTAATATACTGTTTAGAAGTTTCATTATTGAATAACGTCTGAATGTTTAGGAGTTAATATCCTGTTTAGAAGTTTCATTATTGAATAGCATTTTATTATTTCATAGTTAATAATAGAAATTTAGCCTCCCTCCGAACTTAATCAATGGCATTTAGTTTATTATGCATTTCTTGAACATATTGGAATCCAAAATGGCTGTCTGTGGATTATTAGTTAACATGTCGGGTTACTGATTGAAAGGTCTAGGACTTGAGACGTAATGCCACTCGACAGCTGACTTTCAGTTGAAGCTGCATTATAAAAGTAACCGTCAATCCCGTTATTCGGTTGAAAATGTCAGAAGTTCATTGTTAATATGAACACTGACAATAGAAATTGGTCTTTGTTATTGTTTCTTTTACGAGTTTCAAAATAAACAGTGTTTCTTTAAATCCATAATCAGGTTTCCTCATTACGCTTTACATTCTGTCAAGACCCCCCGTTAGTCCAGCGGTAAGTCGTTGAATTTATAACGCTAAAAACAGAGTTTCGATATTTGCTGTGGGCAAAACACAGATAGTCTATTGTTTAACTTTCTGCTTAACAGCAACCAAACACTTTCAAGTTATCACTAATCTGCATTTGAAGATATGTTTATTTTATTGAATTTCGCGCAAGGCTAGCTACTCGAAGGCTATCTACGCTAACCGTTCATACTTATGAAGTGATAGAATAGAGAGGAGGCAGATAGTCAACACAAACCGTGGCCAACTCTTGGGTTTCTCCTTTAGCAACGAAAAGTGGAATTGACCGTCATATCATAACGCCCCACAGCTGAAAGGGCGAGCATGTTCGGTGACAGGATTCGAACCCGCGACATGCAGATTGCGAGTCAAACGTCTTAACCACCAGGCCATGCCAGGTCCTGAAAATATGAGTCCTCACTAGTTAGCCATTAAATGTTCTGTAAATAAGATTCAAAAGATAAAAAAAAATTTGTTAACAGTTAAATGAATAGACAACGTGTTTGATCTCCAGTTTTTACATCGGAATAATGATACACTATCTCACACCATTCTAATGGAAATTCAAGCCTTAAGATCAAAGACCGCTAACTTTAATCATTTTCTAGTTAACAAACAATTAGGCCACCGATAGATAGCTGAATCAACTAGAAATTAGGAAGTATTCTTATATGCAAACATCAAAATGTTTTTGTCAGCATTCAACACTAAACAATAGTAAACAAACATGGCATCAGAGATCATTCCTGGTATCAAAGAAATCGTTTTTTAACCTCCTTACAGACATCGTAAAACGTAAACATTTTTGGTGACTTCATAATTTTAGTTTATTAAAGAGGATTGCTGCCACGATAATGAACAATACGTACAAAATCCACACAACCTTTTTTCATAGCCATATAAATATCTTATAAATATAAATGTCTTATTAAGTATCATCACAGAGGTAAATGTTATGTTGTGACATCCAATAATTCTGAATCTAAAACAACAATAACAAGAACAAATTGGTAGTTGTAGGACCTTTATAATATATCTGAGATTGGTGGTGAGTTGATAACGTATTTAGCTATCTATAACTGAGATTGATGGTAAGATGAATATTGTATTTAGCTATGTATACTTGAGATTAATAATGAGATGAATACTGTACTTAGCTAGCTACGTATACTTGAGATTGATGGTAATATGAATGCTGTGGTTAGCTATGTAAATTTAAAAATGATGGTCAGATAAATATTGCACTTAGCTATGTACACTTGAGATTGAAGATGAGATGAATACTGTACTTAGCTATGTACAATTGAGATTGATAGTCAGATGAATACTGTATTTAGCTTTGTACAATTGATATTACAAGAGGGTCACATTCTATATGTTGTTTTCCAACTTGTTTAATTTAACAGACACAGACAGACGAATTGTTCTTCCGCTTTCACTTGGAGCTGATGTTAATATTTGTTTGTTGTAGAATTTTTGCTCAATGCTATACACAAAGCGTTGTCTGTGTATAGTCGTCATACGTTTGAACTGATACATAAATGACAGGAAACTAGCCAACTATATACAAAGCGTTGTCTGTGTATAGTCGTCATAAGTTTGAACTGATACACTAAATGACAGGAAACTAGCCAACTATACACAAAGCGTTGTCTGTGTATAGTCGTCATACGTTTGAACTGATACACTAAATGACAGGAAACTAGCCAACTATACACAAAGCACTGTCTGTGTATAGTCGTCATAAGTTTGAACTGATACACTAGATGAAAGGAAACTAGCTAATAGAACAAATCTCTAACTTTTGGGATACTCTTAGGCGATCGAATTTTGGAATTTTACGTAAAGCAACCACATCCCCAAAGTGCGGAGTGTGTTTTTTGCGGCAACCGGATGTGAATCATGAAGCTACGGATTCACAGTCCAGGCTAACCAATAGGATACGCCTGATTATTAATATTTGTGGAACTGTGATGTACAGATAATTTCAACAACAGTATATTTTCTAATAATCCTAATGTACCCAATTCCTGAATAACTTGCAAATATTTATTCGAACACTTTTTTTTTCTGAAGGTATTTGCTATATGTTATATTGCTTTTCATTTAGTATAAGATTAAGTCTCAAAATGAGCACCAAATACTGTTTACTTTCATATACAACTCCAATACAGAACACAATTCCCAATATTTGTTATAGTCCAATCTGAATGCAAATATATAACTTTGAATTAACGATCTGGCATCTTACTCTATTCCAATATAATAATAATTCGAATTGGTACGTTTTTTTACTTCAGTCCAACATAGTCCGTTGTAGTTAAACTAGTGTAAAGGAAAATTATCTCCCCAACTCGATACACTGGACAACCACGAAGTCTGTAGAAAATACGCAGCCTATCAAAAGGCAAACACTGTGTTCGTGACCAAACTTCTTTAGTCCATCATAAGCTCCAATACCAAGTTAAAGGAATATTAATCTTGTTATATTGCATATTTAATTGAAGGATAACTTTAGTTTTGAAGAGAAAAAATATATTATTTTCATTATTGCCAGGGTGAAGTATTTCGTGCTTTTAAAACTTGCATTACCCTCTTCTAATTACTTCCTATTTAAGATCTTATGGTGAAACTTGGGGTAGATAAAACAACTTGAATGTTAAGTTTTTTGTTA
>NW_013667661.1:22323-24035 GCF_000517525.1 Limulus polyphemus
TGAACACAATATTCCAAATGTAGCCTAACAAGTGAACTATACAATGAAATTATAACATCTTTAGACTTATATTCAATATTTCTGTATATACAACCTAAAATAGTATTATTCTATTAATGAAGTTGCATTCATACAATATTCAACTTCTCTTTTCAGTGCTTTTCCAAAAATATATATCATTAAAATAGATTTTATCAACTTTTGTGAGCTGGCCGCCGCCTATAAGTTAGCATGCCCTGACTGTGAAATCGTTGCTGCAAAAACGTGCTCCACACTTTAGTACTGTTGGCGCGCAATAAGAGTGGCAGTCAAATTTCACTATTCGATCAATTAAGAGTAACTAAATGTTGGTTGGTGGAGGCTTCTGTGGACTATCTGTATTGCGTTTACTGTTTGTTTGTTTGTAATTAAGCACAAAGCTATACAATGGGCTATCTGTGCTCTGCCCACCACGGGTATCGAAAACCGGATTCTGCCGTTGTAAGTCCGCAGACATGCCGCTGTGCCACTGGAGGGCTGCGTTTACTGAGTCAGTTCAAAATCAGGGATGGCTATGTGCAGATAGCCGTTCGTATCTTTGCACACAATTCTGAAACTAATAAACAAACTTTTGTATTACACTATAAGAATTCTTAGATAATGTACAAAAGAGCTAGATTCTCTTATTATTACAATAACTTCTTGTGAATTATACGATATTTAGATATTTCAGATCATCCTACGCATAACTCACCACATCATGCTAATGTATAAATACACATGGCTCACCACATCATGCTGGTGTATAAATACACATGGCTCACCACATCGTGCTTGTGTATGAATACATATATAGCTCACCACATCATGCTGGTGAATAAATACATTTTGAATAATCACTCCTAATCTCTCAGATGTTTATTGTTGTTTCACTATCAACTAACTACTGAATGGTAAAAGTGACATACTGACCTATGTAACTTTAAATTTCCCTCCAAAAATATTAAGCTGAAATTGCGCTGGACTCAAGCCCTCGTCCTTTTAATCTCCCATGTTTTCTAACGACTAAGCTATCGGCTCTGAACCTCACTTTTTTTTGGCTTCAGATTTTCAGGTTATACAAGTCTTGTCAGACGACAAGAGTTCTGTGTGTTGTTATCATTGGTTAGATGTACACAAGATAAAATAAATAAGACAAATGTCCCAGATCTCTGTTCTTCTAGTATGATCATTTTGATTTGTATCTCTGTGTTCTTGAGTGATTAATCTTGATTTGTATCTCTGTTGTTCTTGAGTGATTAATCTTGATTTGTATCTCTGTTGTTCTTGAGTGATTAATCTTTATTTGTATCTTTCAAATCAAAATGAATCAACACAGAACAACAGAGATACAAATCAAGATGAATCATCCAAGAACAACTTATCTCAGTTGTTCTTGAGTGATTCATCTTGACTGGCATCTCTGTTGTTCTTGGGTGATTCATGTTGATTTGTATCTCTGTTGTTCTTGGATGATTCATCTTGATTTGTATCTCTGTTGTTCTGTGTTGATTCATGTTGATTTGTATTTCTGTTGTTCTTGGATGATTAATCTTTATTTGTATCTTTGTTGTTCTTTGATGTTTCATCTTTATTTGTATCTCTGTTGTTCTTGAGTGATTAATCTTGATTTGTATCTCTGTTGTTCTTGAGTGATTAATCTTGATTTGTATCTCTGTTGTTCTTGAGTGATT
>NW_013667661.1:24541-27025 GCF_000517525.1 Limulus polyphemus
AAATAATGTGTTATGATTAAAACTTCATGTAGACGTTTTTTGTGAGTACACTTTTACAACATCTGCCTTTGTTTTTCAAAGCAATTATACGATTAAAAAAAAAGATTATGTCTGAAACACTCAGAGGTTCTGTAGTGTATTCAAAGTAGAATTAAAAAACGCTGTAGTCCAGTTGGTTATCACATCTTTTCTTTGAAGAAAGCTTAAAAGATGAGCATAAAAAATCCATTAACAACGTAAAATACTTTTTTTTTTGAGAAAACAACAAACGTTTTGTTTAATTTCACTTCAACTTATTATGACCCACAGAAACTATAAATGATGCATTTCTATTTTCCATTTAAAAAAACATGGGGAACAACTGTGTAACTACAGTTACTTAGAATAATGGCTGGAGACTAATAATGGCTGGAGACGGCTTGAATGGGTAATGAAGAAAACTTTAATACAACAGCAAATGTACAACGTTTCGACAAGGTTTTGTAATCATCAGGTTTTGTCATCCTCGTCATCGAATTCGTAATTTTATAAATTTTAAATATTTTTCTCGATTGTGTAACGATAAACTTTAATTTATGTTGTTGTTGTTTTCTTGCTTTTTAGAATCTCTCGAGCTTTATACATCAAACAGTTCATTTTTCGTTTTGGTAAAATTGATTTTCTATCTATCAGTTCATGTCATCTATCAGTTCTGTCACTGATAAAAATTTATTGGTTATCACATCCTTATCCATTTCTTGAGTTGCATAGTTAGTTAAATCTGTGTAAAAGATGGATACCTCTGGGAAGTAAATAACTCATATAATAATGTTCGATAAATGCACTGTTTAAGTTCACAGCTTTCCTTTCTTGCAACTAACGAACGACTTCCTTAATCTCCTAAGAAACTGATAAATTAGATTCGGTTCACAACATACAAACTGGATAACTAAATACTTAAGTAGAGGTCAATTACTTAAAGAAACGCAAGACAAATAAATTACATTTATATAAGCACACACACACAGTATAAGAATACAGTTTCTATGTTTCACAATATTATAGCATATAGTAATTAAAAAGCTTTAGAAAGCTATCATTTTCGTTAAGTCGTATAAACTTTTGTCTCTTGGCCAGATAAAGCTAATTTTTGCATGATTTTTATATAAAAAAGGCTATCTTTGCATGACTGGTTATTTTTTTCTTCTACTTTCTTCATATTCATTGAGTCACGCAATATGCAAGACTTCTTGGAATCGAATGATATCAAGCTTTTATTCGTTCATGCTCTTCTGATCAGTTCATTATGTAGGTTATATTACGAAAATATAGAAAATAGTTATTATACGACGTTCTCCATGCAACTAAGAAAATACATACACAAAACATTGTTGGAATAATCAAAGTGAATAAAGAATCACTATTATTTCCTAAATTTAATTTATCCTTTGCCACATTTAACAAATAAACAAACCAAAGCATTGATTTATGTTGTGTTCTGTTAGCCTTAATGCCTTAGAGGTTATTACAAACAATATAAATTAACATTTTCTTCAAAACACTTGCAATTAATTTGGAAAGGTGACACTTTGTACATGTTTTCATGTAGGTGCTTTATACAAGGTATAGTTAGTAAACTTTAATGGCAAGAGCAATTGAAATAAGCCTGAATTGAGTAGCTGTGTTTAATATATTAAGTGGGAAAATGCTGGCACCTACATTTGTTAAGCTAAGTAACTGTTCCTTAAAATCAAGATTAATCATCCAAGAACAACAGAGATACAAATCAAGATTAATCATCCAAGAACAACAAAGATACAAATAAAGATTAATCATCCAAGAACAACAGAGATGCCAATCAAGATGAATCACTCAAGAACCACAAAGATACAAATTAAGATGAATCA
This sequence comes from Limulus polyphemus, assembly GCF_000517525.1. Lineage (NCBI taxonomy): Eukaryota > Metazoa > Arthropoda > Merostomata > Xiphosura > Limulidae > Limulus > Limulus polyphemus. The sequence goes on from NW_013667661.1 coordinate 26,428, forward strand.
CTCAAGAACAACAGAGATACAAATCAAGATGAATCATCCAAGAACAACAGAGATACAAATAAAGATTAATCACTCAAGAACAACTGAGATACAAATCAAAATGAATCAACACAGAACAACAGAGATACAAATCAAGATGAATCATCCAACAACAACAGAGATACAAATCAAGATGAATCATCCAAGAACAACAGAAATACAAATAAAAATGAATCATCCAAGAACAACAGAGATACAAATAAAGATTAATCACTCAAGAACAACAGAAAAAGAAATCAAAATGAATCATCCAAGAACAACAGAAATGCAAATCAAGATGAATCATACAAGAACAACAGAGATACAAATCAAGATGAAACATCCAAGAACAACAAAGATACAAATCAAGATGAATCACTCATCAACAACAGAGATGCAAATCAAAATGAATCAACACAGAACAACAGAGATACAAATCAAGATGAATCATCCAAGAACAACAAAGATACAAATAAAGATTAATCACTCAAGAACAACTGAGATACAAATCAAAATGAATCAACACAGAACAACAGAGATACAAATCAAGATGAATCATCCAAGAACAACAGAGATACAA
>NW_013667661.1:27540-29375 GCF_000517525.1 Limulus polyphemus
ATTAGACGAACAATGGTATATACTTTAGATATTGTATAACCTTATATTAGACGAACAATGGTATATACTTTAGATATTGTATAACCTCTAAACTCCAAATCAAAGCTTGTTCTTTTACAGATCTTTAGTAATCAAAACGACAAAACCAATTTGTCAAATTCTAGAAATTTTCCAAATGAAGTTTTACAAGTCAAAACTGTTTTACTTTCTTTGATCCTTAGAAGTGATCTTTTTTCTTTATAGTAGTTCTAAGGTCTAACCACTATTAGTTAAGAGAACCGCCCACACAGCAGCTACCGGATTCTCGATTTCAATTCTTCTAAGAATTTATACCAAAAAAATTGTGTGATATTTCTCAGAGTAATATTTGTATAATCAACCCGAACGGCGCCTTACGTGCCACACAGGCTTTCATACTCAGGTCAGAGATTCCTCAAGTTCCTCTCATTTAGTATTCTGTACTACCTGATAATAAACCCTATAATTACAGAGGGGTCCCTACCCTCATTAGCTTCTTCTGAACTATTTATGCACTAAGTTACTTGGTAATGTATGAGCCTTGCATAAAATGCAGACAAAAATACCATCAATACTGAAATTTATTCTTCACGGTATGATTATCAGATCTTTACAGTGAGCGTTGCAACTTACAAGAACAGTATAAAATATACAACATAATGCCACATATGTAGGATAAACACAGTAAATGGTATGAAAGTTGAGCGTTAGAACATGATATTGTATTTGTGGTTATGCAACATATCCGTATGAAATGCATTTTGTGCGATAAAGCTACCAAGTGCCCACGACCTGCAGCACAGAAAAAAACGACTACTTAAACGTTTAGCAGATGCATCTCTATTATATATTCTATAATAGCGCCAAAGTCATACAGTGCATCTGCCCAAAGATGAATTCGTTGTCAATATTCACGTGTGGACTGTTGTAGGATTAGATATAAATATCGATTTACAAATGTACGGAAACTGTAAAGAAAAGATAGAAGAAACGAAGCATTGGACACAGCAGACTATGATGATTCAGCATTACAAAACACACCAAAGAATCTTATAAATAAACAGTTCTCGTTTTTGTTTTCTTGTCAGAGAGGTTCCTATTCTGACTTAACAATCCTTGTTTCATGCGTTCTATGGCAGAGAGTTAGGTTCCTATTCTGACTTAACAAGCCTTGTTTCATGCTTTCTATGTCAGAGAGTTATGTTCCTATTCTGACTTAACAATTCTTGTTTCGCGCGTTCTAATGTCAGAGAGTTAGGTTTCTATTCTGACTTAAACAACCCTTTTTTCATGCGTTCTACGGCAGAGAGTTAGGTTCCTATTCTGACTTAACAATCCTTGTTTCATGCTTTCTATGTCAGAGAGATAGGTTTCTATTCTGACTTAACAAGCCTTGTTTCACGCGTTCTATGGCAGAGAGATAGGTTCCTATTCTGACTTAACAAGCCTTGTTTCATGCTTTCTATGTCAGAGAGATAGGCTCCTATTCTGATTTAACAAGTCTTGTTTCACGCGTTCTAATGTCAGAGAGTTAGGTTTCTATTCTGACTTAAACAAGCCTTGTTTCACGCGTTCTATGGCAGAGAGATAGGTTCCTATTCTGACTTAACAAGCCTTGTTTCACGCGTTCTATGGCAGAGAGATAGGTTCCTATTCTGACTTAACAAGCCTTGTTTCACGCGTTCTATGGCAGAGAGATACGTAGGTTCCTATTCTGACTTAACAAGCCTTATTTCACGCGTTCTATGGCAGAGAGATAGGCTCCTATTCTGAATTAACAAGCCTTATTTCACGCGTTCTATGGCAGAGAGATAGGC
>NW_013667661.1:30275-31058 GCF_000517525.1 Limulus polyphemus
ATAAACCAGGTATAGCGTGGCTGACACATAATTATACGCTCGTTGCCTACCGTATTCTATAAACCAGGTATAGCGTGGCTGACACATAATTATACGCTCGTTGCCTACCGTATTCTATAAACCAGGTATAGCGTGACTGACACATTATTATACGCTCGTTGTCTACCGTATTCTATAAACCAGATATAGCGTGGCTGACACATTATTATACGCTCGTTGCCTACCGTATTCTATAAACCAGATATAGCGTGGCTGACACATTATTATACGCTCATTGCCTAACGTATTCTATAAACCAGATATAGCGTTTACCAAAAGTTATTATTAATAATAACTAGGCTCAACTATTGTTTTCTCATAGACGAAAGTTACCAATGCTTTAACACAAAAACAGGAGGAGATCAGAAACGAAAAGAACGTCTAAACAACTCCAAAAAATATCATATCTGGGGTTCGTTCCTATGTTGTTCTGCTATGCAGGAGTACATCTAGTTAATCTCCCAGGAAACCGCAAGTTATCTATCATACTACTGTATTTACATACGTGCATAGTTAATAATCTGCCCTGTATAATGGTGTCCAAACTTTGTCTGCAGCGACAGTGTTTTCTCAGATCACATGTTGTGTGGTCATAAAAGGGTGTGAACGAGATGTTGTACTAATAAAATGAGGGAAAGAGGAGGATTGTTTGTTTGTTTGTAATTAAGCACAAAGCTACACAATGGTCTATCTGTGCTCTGCCCACCATAGATATCGAAACCCGGATTCTAGCGTTGTAAGTTC
>NW_013667661.1:31865-35386 GCF_000517525.1 Limulus polyphemus
GCAGACATACCGCTGTGCCACTGGGGGGCTAGGGGCAGGGGCAAAAGGGGAGGAATATCATGCGAGAAAGAAAACCTTACTATATCTCACAAAATAGTAAATTTTATTATATTTAATTGAAAATTAATCCATTAATTGCGCTTCATTTAACAATGATAACGAAAGATCATCTTACTAATATCTAACTATTTATCAGAGTGATTCTATTATTTTTAATCATGTTATAGAAAAAGTATATAACTACAATTTTACTTTAATAGGCTTTTACCAACCAACTGTATTAAGAATTATAAAGTTCTTATAATAACATATCGTTCTGCATACGTCTGATTCTACAATATTGTAAAATATATTTGTCTAAACTCTAAATTTTCATCATACACAATATAAATGATTAATGATTGAAATTTGCGTCTAACGCATAAAATGTATGTAGAGATTAATAATTTCAATATCTAGAGCCATAACGTTTATTATATTGGAACTCCTATTGGACAGACTGTGAGAGAATCGAATCACGAATTGCTAGTCGCAAACTAAATGAGAAATGTAGTCCTAACAAGAAAAACGTTTAGATGATATAGAAGGCAGGATAATTTACATTCTGGAAGATTTGTTTGTTTGTTCTTAAGCACAAAGCTACACAATGAGCTAATTGTGCTGTATTCACTACTGGTATCGAACACAAATTTTTAACATTACAAGCTATCAAGTTTAGCGCTAAGCCACCAGATTCATTTCTGAGAGAATGTTTCCAGATTATACAAAGATTCAATGTTATTGAATACTGGTGAGATATACCCTTGTGAAACAGCGAAAAACAAAATCCTTAGAGAGCAACATTTGAAATAATTGTTGATGGTTTTGCTACATAAATCTATATTATATGATCTTAGGTATTATGACTCTATATACAATAAAACGTTACTACCGCTTTTGAATAATTATATGTATGTTAGCCTAAAGGCTCACAAAGTTAAAACTTAAGTAAAACTAAGAAAAAAATTCAAAACTCATTTATCTGCTACCTGATCCATTTTAACGTAAGATAGTTGAATACCTTTTTCATCTCTACTATCGTTAATACACAACTAAACTAAGTTGTTGAATGATGGGATTTCAGTGCTGTGCCCACCACGGGTATCGAAACCGAATTTTTAGCGTTATAAATCCACAGACTTATCGCTGAGCAACTGGGAGGTGTTGAGTGGATTAATGTGATTGCTTAGCTCATCTTTACTTACGACAAAATAATAGAAACTTAATAAAAAAGGCCATGGTATCAAGTTTTAGGTTCGTCTGGAATTTAATGTTAGAGAATCGAACAAAAAATAGAATTATTTTTGTAATAAAAATCACGTAAAGTGAAAAATGTTTTTTTAAATGTTACACTTAACTTGTTCATTTCGGAAAATAAAAAAAAACGCCTGCAGTTTACGTGATTTTTATCACAAATGTTAGAACTATTACCTTACAATGATTCACCAGCTTTTAGCTTTTAAACCAACTTTTATTGTGTTCACTCTCATGGGTAGTATCAAAACGTACTTGCTTTTTAAAAGAAATTTCCTAAATTAAACAATAAATATGTGAAAGTAAGAAATATATATATATATATATATAATAGTACTTTTTGATAAAAGAGCTAGCACAAGGATCACATATAAAGTGTAATAGATTTAAAATGAGACCCAAAACTTCGAATACTTGACTATTCTTCTTCTTTGTTCTCCTGAAGAAGAATAGTCAACTATTCGAAAGCGACTCGAGTTTTGGGTCTTATTTTAAATCTATATAATAGTACTGTCTGTTTCATGTATATGTAGCTACTTCGCATGGTGTGAATGGATCTTCACACAAATTGGTATGGAGGTTTATTAGGTTTATTGTAGGGGTACATACAAATTTTCAATTTTGCGGCTTATATGGTCGTTTTTTTTTCCTTTTTTTTTACAACTACTTCGCCCCATGTAGATGGATCTTCACCAAATTTGGCATGAACGCTTGTTGGGTCCATGCGAGATACTTGCAAACTTACAGTTTCACATTGTGGGTTTTGCAGTTTTTATGGGCATTTTTATAATTACATATAAGGGAAACAACTTTTCATGTCCTAAGATAACCTTTCATTAATCATGAATTTACATAACTTCCGTCCAGCGGACGGGTACTTCAGCTAGTAAATCAATAATGTGTTTATCATTGTTGTGTTTTCATTCGTTGATATCTTGAAATCATCTATCAATGACTTTTCTTCAAAATAACTCATATTTTGGTGTCCTAAAGTAGTGGTTATAATACAGTTTGGTTAGTTATATACATCAATTCCTATATTTTTGTTAGTTGTCTTCAAAACGTACAAACTGCTATATTCAACATGCTCAAAAGATTGCTTTTCTCAGTATTTTATCGCCTTGATGTCATGTAAAATTATTATTAACACATGTACAACAAATGACACTTTCAAGTCGAAACTGTGAGATAACATAGAGCTGATGTATTTACTCAAACATGAGTAAATATTTCGAAAAAAAAGTAATTAGAAAAATCAATATTTTTTGCAACATTTCATCTTCAATTACTCTTACTTGTATATCTTCTTTATTACACTCTTGTTAATGCTTTATCAAACGAAAATTTATTAAATCTAAAAAGTTAACTTTCCTACATTGTTTTAACGGTTTGAATTCGGTCAATATATTAACAACTGTAACCGTTAACATTTTGAAAAAACGGTTATTTCCAATATTAGTTTAAGAATGTTAACATTTGTTACGCATATATATATAAATATGGATAAAGATTTCAAAATAAAAAGTAATAGGAAAATAATGTTTGGTTTTATTTTTCTTGATCTTTAATGTCTGACATTTTGAAACTGGTATTAATTGGTTGCATCTATTTCAATGAATAAATTACCCTTTGATTAAAAGAAATAAGTAAATAATAATATTTTTAATTAGGTGATCTAACGAGCTTCACAAGTACTCTTATGAATTAAATATGCCATTTTCAGAGAATGGCGATGATTTATAATTAATACTTCTGCGGAAGCTTATTACACTAATGTTTTAATAATTAGATTGTGAGCTGTTATGCATAATGTTGTTTGCGTATACTCACCAAAATAAACAAACGGGGTAATGAAAGAACAATATAAACTTAATTACAAAAGCATTTCAACATAGTTGTAATATATGTGCTTTTCCAACATTAGACTTAAGCTTTAGTCAATGGATATTTAACACATATAATAATAAAACTTACACTGGGACATACAAAGATACATACGTAGTTTCTGGAAACAACTAAAATGTTCCAACAACAAACCAAACTTTGTGATGTCTATTTATATGTGTGTATGCGTTTTTCTTATAGCAAAGTCACATCGGGCTATCTGTTGTGTCCATAATGAATCGAAGTCTATTCATGAATTATGGCTGACGGTATCCATTTTGCCAAATAGCATTCATAAAAATATAAATTAATTGATTTCAATTTGTCTTCAACAAAGAAAAAGA
>NW_013667661.1:35868-38236 GCF_000517525.1 Limulus polyphemus
TTAATTAACGAGGTGTTTGTTTGAGATATCCTGTTTTGGTGTATATATAAAACGCTCAACCTACTTTAATTAACGAGGTGTTTGTTTGAGATATCCTGTTTTGGTGTATATATAAAACACTCAACCTACTTTAATTAACGAGGTGTTTGTTTGAGATATCCTGTTTGGTGTATCTATAAAACGCTCAATCTACTTTAATTAACGAGGTGTTTGTTTGAGATATCCTGTTTTGGTGTATATATAAAAAACTCAACCTACTTTAATTAACGAGGTGTTTGTTTGAGATATCCTGTTTTGGTGTATATATAAAACGCTCAACCTACTTTAATTAACGAGGTGTTTGCTGGATATTTCCTGTTTGGTGTATATATAAAAAACTCAACCTACTTTAATTAACGAGGTGTTTGTTTGAGATATCCTGTTTTGGTGTATATATAAAACGCTCAACCTACTTTAATTAACGAGGTGTTTGCTGGATATTTCCTGTTTGGTGTATATAAAAAAACTCAACCTACTTTAATTAACGAGGTGTTTGCTGGATATTACCTGTTTGGTGTATATATAAAACGCTCAACCTACTTTAATTAACGAGGTGTTTGTTTCAGATATCCTGTTTGGTGTGTATATAAAAACGCTCAACCTACGTTAATTAACGAGGTGTTTGTTTGAGATATCTTGTTTGGTGTATCTATAAAACGCTCAACCTACTTTAATTAACGAGGTGTTCGCTGGATATTTCCTGTTTGGTGTATATATAAAACGCTCAATCTACTTTAATTAAGGAGGTGTTTGTTTCAGATTTCCTGTTTGGTGTGTATATAAAAACACTCAACCTACTCTAATTAACGAGGTGTTTGTTTGAGATTTCCTGTTTGGTGTATATATAAAACACTCAACCTACTTTAATTAACGAGGTGTTTGCTGGATATTTCCTGTTTGGTGTATATGTATAAAAAATCACTTTCTTCCAAATTACAAAAATTCATTTTCCGGAGTTCGATCAAAGTATCAGAAAAAGATAAGAGAAATTGGCTGAACTTTTTTTTTCTTTTCGGTAATCTTAAACTTTAAGATTGGAACATTTCATGAATTTTGTGTTCAATGTTGTTAAATTTAATTTTTTTTAAGTAGATAACTTTTGTCTTAGTTTAATGCCATTTGAAAAAAAAATTGACTGCTCATTATATTCGAGAAAAGGGACGACGAAATCTGCGCAAAAAAACTTCCATCGTAAACTTCAAATCCATATCTCAATGAGATCGTGTAAAAGCGGATCTAAATCCCAAACTAAAAGATTGAATCACAGTACAAAAACTCAGACACACAAACGCTATTATTTCCTTCATTATTATAAGATTGGAAATGGGTTTTAAATATACGTGAGCTGAGAAAGGGATATATTTCTAAAACAACCTTTTATGCAATGCAATTTGGCTATAATGTATCCTTTAACATGAGAACTTGACAAGAGAATGGGATAAGTCTCGTATGTACTTTAATGTATCCTTTAACATGAGAACTTGACAAGAGAATGGGATAAGTCTCGTATGTACTTTAATGTATCCTTTAACATGAGAACTTTACAAGAGAATGGGATACGTCTCGTATGTACTTTAATGTATCCTTTAACGTGAGAACTTTACAAGAGAATGGGATAAGTCTTATCATTATTTACAAGTGTGATATTGTAAGTTTGTTTGCTTGTTTGAAAGTAAGCACAAAGAAACACAATGAACTATGTGTGCTCTGCTCACCACGGGTATCGAAACCCGGTTTCTAGTGATGTAAATCCGCAGACGTACCGCTGTGCCACTGGGAGGTGGTATTGTAATAAGAATATTACTACACTATTTGTTGTTTACATTTCCGTAACAATACGAAAACCGTTTGTCTTTACCAGCAATGTAATAATACCACCAAGACGTTCAATATCTATCAAAAAATAAATACATAAATAAAAATTAATAAATCTTGTTGTCCTGTACCATCAGATCATGGTATTTTATTTACAAGTTAACTGCACTTTAAAAACTATGAGCAGAAATTCTGGAGTTTCATTTTATAGCAGTAAATACTTTCTTAAATAAATGTATCAACAGTGTCAAGTACTTTATCTCGCTTTGTTGTTAAACACAAAGCTACACAATACACTGCCCGTACTTTGCATACCTCGGGTATCGAAACTCGATTTTTATTACTCAGACTAACCGCTTAGTTACCAGGGGCGTAATTTACTTACATGAAATTTTTCTTGCTTTATTGTTTTTCTTGGTTACAAAAGTGTTTTACAAATTGGTCTTCTAAGAATAGGTAATTGTAATACGTTAAGTGTGTTTGTTTGTAATTAAGCACAAAGCTACCCAATGGG
>NW_013667661.1:38642-48648 GCF_000517525.1 Limulus polyphemus
GCTTAGTTACCAGGGGCGTAATTTACTTACATGAAATTTTTCTTGCTTTACTGTTTTTCTTGGTTACAAAAGTGTTTTACAAATTGGTCTTCTAAGAATAGGTAATTGTAATACGTTAAGTGTGTTTGTTTGTAATTAAGCACAAAGCTACCCAATGGGCTGTCTGTGCTCTGCCCACCACGGGTATCGAAATCCGGATTATAGCGTTGTAAGTCCGTATACATACCTCTGTGCCACTGGGGGGCTACGTTAAGTAAAATGATTGTCATACATACACACACACGCACTACATTTTGTTTCAATTTGTAAGATTGTATTTTTTATTTTGCAGCATTCAGGTCTGAGGCCCACATTAGATAAAGATAAAACAATATTATTTGTTTTTATTTTATTACAAGTTACAGTTTTTACAGTAAGGAAGAATATTTTCTAAATAGGTATGACGTTTCGATCTCTGGTGCGACCATTCTCAGTGATTGAAACTTCGTTACCTGTTTAAGAAATGTTTTTCCTTACTGTAAAAGCTGTAACTTGTAATAAAATAATAATCAGTGAGTAAACTCAAGATGAAACTATAAATATTATTTGTTATCTAACGCGATGAATAATATTGTTGTCTCAAATTATAATACAATGTAAAATGTGTCAATTTGGAACACGTGCAATAATTTTTTACCTCAATGTTTGAATATTTGGCGACAGAAAGAGCTGTTACATACCCTTCTCAAAAGCGATCAATTTTCCGCTGGTATCACACTACCTACAAACGCCAAACAATGCCAAAATGTAGTACTGATACATGTCGTCTCATCGCAACTTTAAACCAACTGTGGATCTCATGTGATTTGTAGAATTACCTCTTCAAAATTGTTGTAATATAGCGTACTCAACCCTATATATATAAACAATGATAAATTGTTTTGAAACGAAAACAAAAGCTAATTGTTTGTTATTGTATCTACAACTGAACAAAGGTTTTAAAGGAGGATAAAAGGACTGACGTCATGCTCACAACGTATAACAATTATGTTTAATAAGCTTGGCTCAGTTTTTAGCTTGGTGGGCTGCGAATAGGGAAGCCCAAGGCTAGGACCATAAGAACCCGCTGAAAACGCTCCTCACTTTCAGTTGTGAGATCATTAGAACTGTAATAGCAAATTACACTATTCTGTTAATAATTACCGTATAATCGGCGAGTACTACTAACTGGATGTATTCCCTCTGGTTAGCACTCTTAAATTGAAGATGACTATGCCAAAATAATCTTGGGGCTTCTTATCTGGCCATTTAGTCCACGTTCTGCATAAGGTGCTGATCAGGTTGAGCATTCTAAATATCAAATACTTTATTTCATCAGACGAAAAACAAAAAGAAAAACAAACTAAAATTGAAATACATGTAACTGCAAAAGTCATTACAGCTTCCTCTCAAAAGTTTTATATAGAATATGGACCATGACATTGATCGCTTTTGGAAAAGGTATGTGATTGCCCTTTCCAATGCAAATTATTCATGCACTCAGATTATAAAAATGTATTCATATAGGAAACTTAGAATGGGACATCCTTTATACTTAATATTATTGGAAAATAAAGGAATATGGATCAACTTGGGGTACCCGAGCCATTCAAAAAGATACCTGCAACAAGTTATACCCCAGTCACGATAAGCAAAGTGCTGCTTCTTGTAACTGGTGAGAATTTATAAACACAAAATACGGTGGAAAAAATCCGTCCACGTGCTCAGGCAACACTCGAAATATAATCAAGAAGATCCCCATCTAGAAAAGTATTACAAGGGTACACTGTTTTCTCGACATATGTACATTTAATAATTAATATACCTCAAGTAGAAAAAAAACGGGCATACTATTTATATGAAGAAAAACTAGACATTTCGCCAGATGTACGATCGGACTATTGAAACAGGCACTGAGAAAACTTCGTCCTTGTACACTATTATGGAAAGCTAACAGGGAGGGATGGCATGCTTTGAACATGATGGCTTATAACGGATTTTTTGCAATAGAAGTTACTGTGCAAGACTATTGTCAATATATATGGTCATCAGATGCAGCATGAACGGATGTGGCGACATGAACTGTAACAACGTGATGAGGCTCCAAAATCATATTAATATAACGTACTCAACTCTTTGTATAAGCTTGTCAAGACTGATGTCTGCCCGAATGTTACCGAAAATACATGAATTTAGTAGCAGTGCATAAATACAGTTAAGGTATTCTAACCTTCAAGCTACAGTTCTGTTATTTCCAGATTACTAATAATTACAATGTTGTTATATCTATCGAAGAATAACATATTCTAACTTATAAGTTTCGTCGTAAGAGGAAAACTTTCTTGTTTATTTTGCAGTGTTTTATTGTAAGGCTATATATATATATATACACACACACACACATTTAAATGAACAAAACAAGCCTAAACGAAAAACAAAACTGAATTAAAGACGCTGCATAAATTAAAAGGATATCCAGGGTACAGCTTATAATGTGGGATATAAAATGTGACCTGGGTTTTGGAGGTGACTGCGGAAGTAGGAACCACATTGCGGAACGAGACGACCGAGGATGGAGCACACATGCTTGATAGGGTTTGTCTCTGGTTATTAGATTGACCACAAAAGGGTGGTAATGACCCGACCTTCAAGCCATCATTTTCTTATTTGTGCTAGATGAGCAAGAGTCCCATCTTGTATGATAACATTGCCTTGTCTGGTAAGCTGATCATTCACGCATACGTGTTGAAGTCTCGAAAAATGTTGTGACGCATTGAGAAGCAGTGACCGTCCATTTCACATCATCAGCTGTGATCGTCTATCTGGCGTCTCATTTTATCGTGACTTGCAGACAGTTCAACGAAAGCTGTTGGGAGGAAAGTCACCAAAGTGTCTCACCTGTCTGAAAATTATTCAAATCTAGAATTCTCAGAAAAAATTACAATATTCCAAAAAGCATGACGATGTGGCAGCATCTGAAACACCTACGGCTGTTGTCGACGTACAATATTGTCTGAAATGAAAAGTAGCTTTTGTCTAGTTATTCTGCCCTTGTAGCCCATGCTACAAAGATAACTTCTTATGACATTGTAGTATACTTGCCCCTGTCCTACGACAGTAGCGGCTGTTTGACGTGGGTCATTCCTCATAGACTCTCCAAAGAACATGAAGAGTCAATTTTCTGTTGATTTTGGGCTCTTGGGCCGTGTAGAAAATGTTTTATTCTGACGAGACTAAAAATTTATTGTCATCTTATTCAATACGTATAACGGTATTACAAGTGACTTGGCGATTTCTTGCTCACTTTGTCTGTCCTTCCATAATCTGAGTATGCGATCTCGTGAAAATGTGGTTATTTTCTGCAATCCTTTTGTTTTTCGTGGTCTCTACAGAATTTGTGTTTATATCGAAGCTATTTTCGTATGAAGTCATGAAGACGGCCAATTTATATTTTCAGGGTGTCTGTTTACTTATTCATAGCCTGTGCGTACATATATATATATATTAATTTATAAACATGAAAATTATTTAGTCCTGTAAGTGATGTAACAACACGATCACAACGTACGTTTTAAAATTGCCAATAAAAGTTAATAAAATAAAAAGTACGTTTAAAAATTGCCAAAAAAGTTAATAAAATACAAAGTACGTTTAAAAATTGCCAAAAAAGTTAATAAAATACAAAGTACCTTTAAAAAATTGCCAACAAAAGTTCATAAAAATACAAAGTACGTTTAAAAAATTGCCAAAAAAGTTAATAAAATACAAAGTAACTTTAAAAAAATTGCCAACAAAAGTTCATAAAAATACAAAGTACGTTTAAAAAATTGCCCAAAAAGTTAATAAAATACAAAGTACGTTTAAAAAATTGCCAAAAAAAGTTTATAAATTACAAAGCACGTTTTTAAATATTACTTAACAGCTGTGGTAATTTCGACATCTGAAGTAAAGATGGCAGAAAAATATCGCCTCCTTACATTTTATAGGAACAAAATCAAAAGGCATATGATACAAACAAAGTAAATGAGAATATGAATTAAAGGCATCCCACATATGATACAAACAAACAAAGTAAAGAGGATATAAATTAACTGTATCACACATATGATACAAAGAAAATGAGGATATAAATTAAAGGCATCACACATAAGATACAAACAAAGTAAATGAGAATATAAATTAAAGGCATCCCACATATGATACAAACAAAGTAAATGAGAATATGAATTAAAAGCATGCCACATATGGTACAAACAAAGTAAATGAGAAAATAAATTAAAGACATCACACATAAAATAAGCAAAGTAAATGAGAATATAAATTAAAGGCACCCCACATATGATACAAACAAAGTAAATGAGAATATAAATTAAAGGCACCCCACATATGATACAAACAAAGTAGATGAGAATACAAATTAAAGGCATTACACATATGATACAAACAAAGTAAATGAGGATATAGATGAGAATATAAATTAAAGACATCACACATATGATACAAACAAAGTAAATGAGGATATAAATTAAAAGCATTACACATATGATGCAAACAAAGTAAATGAGGATGTAAATTACTTTGTTTGTATCATATGTGGGATGCCTTTAATTTATATTCTCATTTACTTTGTTTGTATCATACGTGTGATGTCTTTAATTTATATCCTCATTTACTTTGTTTGTATCTTATGTGTGATGCCTGTAATTTATATCCTCATTTACTTTGTTTGTATCATATGTGTAATGCCTTTAAATGAGGATATAAATTAAAGACATCACACATAAAATAAACAAAGTAAATGAGGATATAAATTAAAGCATCACACATAAGATACAAACAAAGTAAATGAGGATATAAATTAAAGGCATTACACATAAGATACAAACAAAGTAAATGAGGATATAAATTAAAGGCATCACACATAAGATACAAACAAAGTAAATGAGAATATAAATTAAAGGCATTACACATATGATGCAAACAAAGTAAATGAGGATATAAATTAAAAGCATTACACATAAGATACAAACAAAGTAAATGAGGATATAAACTAAAGGCATCACACATAAGATACAAACAAAGTAAATGAGAATATAAATTAAAGGTATCACACATAAGATACAAACAAAGTAAATGAGGATATAAATTGAAGGCATCACACATAAGATACAAACAAAGTAAATGAGAATATAAATTAAAGGCATCACACATAAGATACAAACAAAGTAAATGAGGATATTTGAAAATATGATTGTGTTTAGCAATTAAACAGGGTAATACTTCCAAAATTCACATAGTTGAAATATCTAAATATTACACTTAATGTTACATTTCGAATAAGTAAGACTTGTATTTAGAAGTAAGATGGGGAACGAGAGTAGGGTAAAACTTCCTAAAGTTGATCTGTTTGGAATATTACACTTAATGTTACATTTCGAAAGTGTAGGGTGTTTTTTTTAGAAGTAAGATAGGGAACGAGAGTAGGGTAAAACTTCCTAAAGTTGATCTGTTTGGAATATTACACTTAATGTTACATTTCGAAAGTGTAGGGCTTTTATATAAGTAAAAGTTGAAAGGATAGCCTTCTACACGTTCAAAATGCTAAAGGCAGTCGAATACTGTGGCTATGAGGATTAATTAAAAAACGTATGTCATAGGTTAACATCAACTATTCTTCTTATTCACGATGTTAGAAAAACACGTAGGTTCAACAAGTCTTGATAGAAATGAATAAAAAACCATATAACCCCAGCGCTTTGGAAAGGTGGACCTTTCTTCTTCAGGGGCAAACTGGGAACTACACTTCTTAATCATTTACAATGTATGATAGGGAATGATAATCCATGTTTTCGATGTAAATTCGATCCAGTTTCGACCTATGACATACGTTTGATCCAGTTTCGAAATCAAATTGAACTGAAATGAAATGTACATTGATTTATAGACAATTCAATTCACTACTGAAACAATTTGCTGGGAATCTTGTAGTTATTTCATATCTATACCATTGGAATATGATTGTTTTTCAATTTATTTATTAGCCAGCTACACAGCTAATGAACTTATCGCGTGCGAAATAGCTTGGAAACGTATCATCATCATATGAGACTCTATCTACGAAAAGCTAAAAGAATCATGAAGAATCTCGAATGTTCTTTTAATATATATAAACTATAATTCTAAAGACCAATAGGTGAGAAAAAAACTACAAGTTTTGTTAATTGTATTTTTTGAGTGGCTTTAATAGTTTTTTTCAAGGAAAAAAAATTATAACTCATAAATTTGTACAAACTGTATAAATTAATCTCCAGAATATCTGTTAAACAAATTCCTAAAAAAAAGTACACCAACAATAAGACGTTATTGTGCTTATTTAGTGTATGCGCATTTAATGCTAAGCAGAATTACACTTTACTTCAAAAACTGTAATTAAATATTTGAAATTAAATCTGAGTTGCTTAAATATATAGAGAAGTACAAACTTACCTTTATTCAGTTTTTCTGTCTCATCACTAGTTGGTTGAGACAGAATGCCGTGTGCAAAAGAAAGAAGATTTCTGAGGAATCTGTATGGACTCAAAAATCTTTTCTGGACTTATATTCTGGTGACGTTGAAAATGAAATGCATATGCTTTACAAGTAACTTATCCATATAAAGTTTCCTTAAGGTTTAGATGACAGTCATGAATTTCATAACTTAATTTTGTGATATGTTTTATTATTTTATTTTTTTTTACAATTTTGTGCACACTAATCTTAACCAAGCTTTCTTGTACAAAACCCTTTGGGGTAATAATTTTGCACGAAATTTATGCTCTTAGGCTTTATGGGTGCAAGTAAGAATAATTAAGATACTGTTACAACCAAGGACTAGGCTCCCGCTACAGCTGCGTCAGGTTAGCTTGCCCTAATGCTGCATGGGAAAAGTGGACAGTGTTTCACTCAGTCGCTAGACTCTTGTCAAAACCCTCCAACTTTACGAGCCTGGCATCTCCTAACCAATCAGGTGGTGCGCCCAGCTCGCGCAGGTATTACCATAGCAACCAACGGTACTCAAGTTGAAAAAGCATCAGAAGAATACTCGTGCTTACATGAAGTTCTGTATAAGCAAAGCAAGGAACAAATGAAAACAAATTTACAGCAAATAACTCCTTACCTTCGGAGCAAAAAAACAACAACAATCGCTCTTCAGACTGATGATATCCACCTGTGTTTCACCGCAGTTGTACATAGCAAACCGAAAATATACAAAGGAATTCTTGGGGATCTGCCAAAACCAACCAATGTATTTCCAAGAAGGCTATTGTCCATTGCAGGAAAGTAACAGATCTCTCAATAATTCAATTCACCCCGCTCATTGCTTTTGGTAACTGAGCTACGTATATAACAAAACTGCCAAGATATTGAGTGAAACTGATCATTCCAATACATAACTGCAAAACACCACAGTATGCAACAAATATGGTTACCTACAACGAATATTATTTACTTTTAAATAGGAATGCTACAAGAGTGTTTAAAGCTCGATTTATCTTCGAACGACAAAGTAAGATTACTATTTTATCTTTCAAATACTAATTTATTGTAAAGGTGGAAAATTGTAGAATTTGCAAAGGTATTGATGCTTTTTCGTAAACAGTCCGTTCAAACAGCCATTTACAGAAAACACAAAAAGGCTGAATATGAAGCCTAGAATTTTATCTAACATCAAATGACTGTTACTTTAGTATCGATAAAAAAAGCATAACAACAATCTAGCAGGATCATTAACACCGACTGGTGTATGATACTGGCAGTACCTACTGTTAGTTTAGTATCGATATATAAAACTCGTTGTAAGAATAAATCTTAGTAAAGTCCTTAGAATTCTGCCTTGAATACATTCTTGTATCAGTATTAAATCAATAGGAATGAACAGATTCGGAAACAAAAACACAGCCGCCGATCAAATCAAATAAACTGAAGTGGTTTTCCTAAAGTAATTTTCACTGAGTATTTGCCGAATAGCTGTATGCATTAGTGCTTTCATTTGTGTTTAAGCGTAAAGCTATACAATGGATTATATACGCTGTGCCCACCACAAGTAAAAACATTATTTCCGCGGAAGTTTCGGAACTGAGCTACTGGAAGTCTTTTCGTTTCGGAACTGAAATTTCCCATGCCAGTCTCTATGTATTAAGTACGTTAACACTGTGTTTGTCTTACATAAAACTTCTGTTTCTTAGTTTCATGTGCTACGTATGTGCAGGAATGTATTACTTCTTGTTCTAACTCTGTGCTAAAACTGAATCAACCAATTCAGGTATGAAGTAAACATATCGTACTAAAACCCTACATTTTGACTGTTATTTACTAACATTTTCATTACTTGACTACGCTGATTTATTTTCAGCTAAAAAAAGTAAACGTTGCCATAAAGATATTTCGTTAGGCAACATATTTATGTTGAAGGAAAGAAGAAATTAAGTGAACATTATATACACAGTTTGAAGAAAACTCAGCATAATGTTCGAAACAGCGACAGTTTGTTTATAAAGAATGTTTTGTATCTTAATGTTCTATAGATATTATGTGCATTTTAGTTTTCTTGATATTGTGTATTTCTTAAAGTCCTCTAAATATTGTGTATATCTTAAAGACCTCCTGATTGTGTGTATATCTTAAAGACCTCCTGATGCTGTGTATATCTTAAAGACCTACTGATGCTGTGTATTTCTTAAAGTCCTCTAAATATTGTGTATATCTTAAAGACCTCCTGATGCTGTGTATATCTTAAAGACCTCCTGATGCTATGTATATCTTAAAGACCTCTTGATGCTGTGTATTTCTTAAAGTCCACTAAATATTGTGTATATCTTAACGACCTCCTGATGCTGTGTATTTCTTAAAGTCCTCTAAATATTGTGTATTTCTTAAAGTCCTCTAAATATTGTGTATATCTTAAAGACCTCCTGATGCTGTGTATATCTTAAAGACCTCCTGATGCTGTGTATATCTTAAAGTCCTCTTGATATCAATTTCAACGTTTGTGTTAATAATGATAGTTCGGATATTATCAAGGAAGATACACGATTTCTTAAGACATCTATGTGCTGATATTCATAATAATCTGATTATCAAAAATTAAGGCTCTCTACTGATATAAATCAAAGGGTTTTTCGCAGATTTTACGGTTTTGAGTAAACTTCTTAACACTCAAGTATGAATAAGTTTATTTCGGTTTTACGGTCTTGAGTAAACATCCTAATACACAAGTATGAATAAGTCTCTTTCAAGTTTTTCCCCAGATTTTTCGGTTTTGAGTAAACTTACTTACACACAAGTATGAATAAGTTTATTTCGTTAAATATTCAACTCATAAATCACTTCGAAGTCAGGAGGATAATGAAATTATTGTCATTGACAGACAGTTTAAAGGGGTGTCGTACCGTAACTGTCGAGTGGAAATAAAACTCTCCTGAGAGGAACTACCGTCGTTTGTTTGTTTGTTTGTTTTTGAATTTCGCGCTAAGCTACACGAGGGCTATCTGCGCTAGCCGTCCCTAATTTAGCAGTGTAAGACTAGAGGGAAGGCAGCTAGTCATCACCACCCACCGCCAACTCTTGGGCTACTCTTTTACCAACGAATAGTGGGATTGACCGTAACATTATAACGCCCCCACGGCTGAAATGGCGAGCATGTTTGGTGGGACGGGGATCCGAACCCAACTACCGTCGAATGATCAACATTTAAAACATGTTTCGATACACGATTCTATGCAATATTATTATCTAGGTAGTTTACATTCAAAACATGAGATGTTTATAGAAGTACTTCGGCATTTTATTACTTTGGGTACTACAGTTTCTTTCTGTTTAGTGACAGTTATTTCAGGTGTGTAAATTTAGTTCAGGCTTGAAAAAGACTAATTAATTTTAACCATATGGGAGTCGTTCTGTTTAGTGACAGTTATTTCAGGTGGGTACATTTAGTTCAGGATTGCAAAAT
>NW_013667661.1:49629-61188 GCF_000517525.1 Limulus polyphemus
TTAAAATAATATATATATTCCAAACAAGTCAAACGCATATACAAAAATTCGTTACACTATTGCCTATCACAGTTGTATCCAGAGCTTTAAATAATTGTCTATTTTCCGTCAAAGTCTAAACAAGCGGGTTCAATTACTTTAGAATACCCTTTGACAAGACTAATTATGCTCCTCTATCTCTGTTATTACAATGCAACCTGTGAAAGTCACTTTAGAAATTGCCCATTATGGCTAAACTGACAATCACGCAGTCTAACTTCACCTTTATTTTCACTTTCACCAACTCATTTACTTCCTCTCTGTATTTGCATGTATTTATAACACGCGAAAGAAAAATTTAGAAATGTCTAACCCTCTAGTAACAACAATATTACACATAACGACAAAAACTTAGAAGCTTCGAGTAAGTGCAACAATTAAACTGTATACACAACGTACGACTCGTACAGAGTTATGTAACTAAACTTGTCATAACTATCGCTTTTAAAATAATTAACTTTAACACTTTTGTTATGAAAAGTACATAATCATTAAATATTAAATCAGTAAATAAACTAAATAATAACTCTTCAACTGAACGGTCTTGTATATTCAACAATAAGTTATAGTAAGCCTTTAGACTTTAACATAATACGAAACTAGAAATTATGAAGAATTTTGCGGCAACAGTAGGCAAAACACAAACCCTCGAATTCACTCAATGGGCATGCTAACCGTTCACCTCTTCTTTCTAAAAGCTCTTACAAACAAGTCCAAAGTTCGTGACGAAATATACATTCTAACATCAGAAATGCCAAAAATGATTCTTCCTTTAATATTTGGGTACTTGTACGCTTTAAAATGTTTATCTTTTTTACAAATTTCTAACACATTCTACTTTGATTGTTTTAAATAACATTCTGCGACAGCAGTATCTCATTATGAGCTTGTTTTCGTGACACTGTTTGGTCTACTGATGGAAATTAGGCCCTGGAATGTAAGAATTTAGTCAACAAGTTTCAACCTGATCACATATTATCCGTGCAGCCAAGTCAAGGATTCAAGCACAACCATCCTTGACTTAGAACTGCTAATCCCGGCACAAACAACCAGTCAACAGCACTGACCACTCACACGGATACTTTGACTATATAGCGAGATTAACTGCCACACCTATAATGCGTCTACAGCTGAAATTGTGGAGTGTCTTCAGCGCTATATCGTTGGATCGAGCCATGGATCTTTCGATCTGCAGATCTTGCGTGCTTATTAGTAGGTTACGTTTAACCGCAACACAGTTTTTGATATGTTTAATAACATTCGGTTATTTCAATCTGAACAGCAACTGGGGTGTCACATGCGCTAAATCACCAGCTCAGAGATCCCAAGGTTTAGTCATAGCATTCCCAAAGGGAAAGTAACTAGTCTCGCAGCCTGCACGTCTGTTCTTGACCTAATCGCAGAATTGACTGTGACAGAATTATAGAGTAATTAGAGTATATTTATTTTGTGTATGAGTTCTAAGACTAGTGTCAAGAGTGATTTTAATAAATCATACCCCATTCTAAGACAATGATTTTAATAAATTATACGTCATTCTCTTGGCTACTCTTTTACCAATGAATAGTGGGACTGACCGTCACATTATAACGTCACGGCTGAAAGGGCGAGAATGTTTGGTGGGACGGGGATGCGAACCCGCGACCCGCAGATTGCAAGTCGAGCGTCCTAACCACCTGGCCATGCCGGGCCCAGGGTGAACAGTGATTTTAACAAATCATACCTCATTCATTCTAAGAATAGCGTCAACGGTGATTTTAACAAATCATACCCCATTCTAAGACTAGTTTCAACAGTGATTTTAACAAATCATACCTCATTCATTCTAAGAATAGCGTCAACGGTGATTTTAACAAATCATACCCCATTCTAAGACTAGCGTCAACAGTAATTTTAACAAGCCATAACGCATTCTAAGACTAGTGTCAAAAGTGATTTTAACAAATCATACCCCATTCTAAGACTAGAATATATTTTTAGAAGACTATTAAAGGCGCACTAAAATTACTGAATGATAACAGTTCGCGAAGATTAGAGAAAATTTATAATAAGACTGATAAACATGCTTATAAATGGAAAACACAGTTCTAATAAATTTAATTGATGCACATACTTTCAATTTATTTAATCAAGGTTCTACACAACAATCATACACATTTAGAAAGTGACTGGTTTGAAATTAGGTTTACTATCATTGTTTTGGCTTATCCTAAATAGGCTGACTCTTAAGAAATTTACAGGTGAAAACAACATTAGCAACAAGGATACTGGCTGATTATTAACACAGTTTCATCAACAATAGTATAATAAAATTTGGATTTTGCATACTTATTTTTCGTAATTAATTAATTATATAGTTAAATATTTATCTCTGTTTGCAAGCATAATTTTAACCTAATGTAAAGTAAGAAATATAATATTATGTCCAGTAGCGTATGAGAGGTATTGGTATACTAACTTGCTTGTATTCTGTATTATTAGCAATGCTTGTGTACGCTAAACACTTACAGTGATATATATACATAATGCATATTTATACAAGCCTTATTAAAATTATTTCTTTATTGCTTTATATATATATATATATATAATACAATTTTCTTCCCTCAGAAACCGATTATTCAACTGGTTTTTAACTTTAGCATCATCTTTGTAATGGAAGGCTTGATGACACTAGCTTTGATATTGTTATTAGGTGAATGTTCCATATTACTGTCTTGTCTGTTTTTTGAATATTACAAACTTACAAGACTCATATTTGCATATTTTAAGTAGCTATATTAATGCTTTGCTTCAAATTTCGAAATCACCTTGGTCATGGTATTGTTAGGTAGTGTATGATTTGTTAAAATCACTGTTGGCACTAGTCTTAGAATAGGGTATGATTTGTTAAAATCATTTTTGACACTAGTCTTAGAATGCGTTATGGCTTGTTAAAATTACTGTTGACGCTAAAGAAAAAACATAGGCTTGTTTAGGCTTAATTGCTACTGAATTATAAAACACACAATATCTTCTGGATATTAATTAAATTGTTATCATTAAACGTGTTAGGCTTTTTAAGTTTAGTTAGCTAAGTTTGTTCCAAATTGCGCTACATACAATATTGTTTGACTTGTGGATGTCACACTGCTAACGTTAACTACGTTTGGCCAATTTAAGCTTTGGTGGCTAAGTTTGTTCCAAATTATAATATATATACACACATGCAACCCTCTGGCTTATGGATGTGATGTCCATCAAGTGTTTTTCCCTTTAAAAGAGTAAGCCACAGAAAACACCAAACTTTTGCCAAATGATGTTTTACAAATCACAAATAAGATACAAATAATTTGCAAATGGTGTTTTACAAGTCACAAATAAGATACAAATCATTTGCAAATGGTGTTTTACAAGTCACAAATAAGATACAAATCATTTGTAAATGATGTTTTACAAATCACAAATAAGATACAAATCATTTGCAAATGGTGTTTTACAAGTCACAAATAAGATACAAATAATTTGCAAATGGTGTTTTACAAGTCAAACACGCCGATTTTTCCACCGGTGACGTTAGGTAATGTTTGGTAAAAGTATTAATGTCCGATGAGAATCCACTGAATTTAAACGATTTGCAATGTTCGAACTTTGTAAAGGTTCTTGGTTTTCCGATTGATAAGCGTTATAACAATCACAGTTATAGCTTTCGAAGTTTTATAGCACACTGATTATAGCGAACTAATAATAGACACTCTTTTTTGGCGCGTCGCGTTGGTTATATTTATAGCCATGTGGAGGCGTTCTAAAAATTTCAGTTTTACGTAAGAATACTGAACTACACTTAAGCGTTTACGTATATACATGTATTGATTCTTACTCTCGAGAATCTTTTACAACTTTGGAGAATAGGCGGGAGTTTCGCAATACACATTTAACACTATAAGCTACACATGTTTTAAAATATAAATTTAATCTAACATTGATATTAAAATAAATATATAATAACAAATTCGTTACAACTCCCTCCTTAGAGAATTATACACATACATTGGCAAGAATACATTATATATAATACATTATTCAAAGAATTATACAACTTCAATAATAATTACAATATAGAATACAACCAATACAAATAACCTTGTGATCATAAAATTACATAGCACGTGAGAGTGCATCAGAACAAATGTTATCCACCCCTTTGACATGGATTATGTTCAAATCATACGCTTGTAATGACAAACTTCAATTTAATAGTCTTCTGTTTTTGGCCCTTCATTTGGTTTTAAAACGTCAATGGGTTATGATCAGTGTAAATGACAATAGGTTGTTGTGATGCAGATACTGTACGTACACATTGAAATGTTCTAAAACTAACACTAGAGCCAATGTTTCTTTTTCTACCGTAGAATAATTCTTTTGATAACAATTAAACTTTTTAGAAAAATAACAAACAGGGTGTTCAATACCTTTATATAATAACAAATTCGTTACAATATGCTAATCAATATTGTGGTATGTGCATGTTCCTGTTTCTCATTATAGCACTTAAAGGATAATAAATTATTAATAAGCCAGAACAGAATGAATTATTCTGTAAAATGTCTGTTCCTATTATAGTATTCTGAAGAGGTTCAACGAGAAGCTATTGGATTTAAGAGGAGAATCGTTAGTGCGGGCAAGAAACTTTCTGGTGTCAATGTTTGTACACGCACAGAAGATTTGTAGCTTATTTGTGATTTGTAAAACACCATTTGCAAATGATCTGTATCTTATTTGACCAGCGAGATCTACAGGGCTAGTTAGCTCCCTATGAAGTGAATTGTACCTATATCAACTCGTAATCAACTCGCCCATCGTGAACCCTCGTTAAGATATCAAGAAAGTTCCAAACTAGAAAGAAAACGTTATATTGTTTGTAAGTTTATGAAACTTTTGTTTATAAATAACTGTTTGTAATAACTATTTATAATAACTGTTATTGTTAATTGTATTGTTGTGTGTGTATTAAAACGTATTTGTGTTAAAAACGAAAACGGTGTTTATCAATCTTGTTGGCAAATATCATAAACTGACTATATATCGGCTTTTACTTAACTATTAAATCCCAAGTACAATTTAACTACTAAATTTAAATTTATCGATTAACTCAATTTCAGACCATTTGAAATTCCAATACGTAACAATATTATAATATAGAAGTATCGAATTAAGCCTAAAAGTTACCCATGCTTAAAGTAAGACCGACAAAATAAACAAAAACTTTACGTACTTCACACCGATGTCGTTAAATATTAAAGACGCTCACGTACACATACATACAAACTACCTTCCCAGCCGCAGAAAAAAACACGAAACATACCTTCCCAGCCGCAGAAAAAAACACGAAACATACCTTCCCAGCCGCAGAAAAAAAAACACGAAACATCAACATTTATTTCCTCGAATTCCTTAGTCACAGTTTTAATTTATTTATCATTATTTTTAACTAGATAAGCTTTAAATAAATTTTGTTTGTCTATGTTTTTAAAACGCGATCAATAAACACTACATTAATTAGCTAGCTGTAAAAAGTGTTAGTGTAATTTTAACTGCTTCAGAATTGTTACAATGACACTCCGTATGGGAAAAAAGACCCAGTTTTTCTTTACTCTTTAAATCTGATAACTCAGTATGTCAGAATACAGAACAATAGTAGTGCTTCTTACTCATAAATCGACCAAAGAAAATCACTTTCAGGTTTCAGACACTTACCACAAAGTTTGCACATAACATTGTCACCTTGACCTATGTTTCGTGTTTTTTTTCTGTGGCTGCGAAGGTTTTCAAATCTCAGTTGCTGCTACTTCCCAATGACAGGTTAGGTTAAGAAAACGTAGCAGAGAGGGAGATAATACTATACATTGTGATCTGTCTTTGTCAGATGATTCTCCAAGTAAAATTTAAAGGAGCCGCATGTAATGACAAATCGTACATATCAAACTCGTACTGAGATACAGATAAACTGTTCCTCATCGGGACAAGAAAAATACTGCTGAAAACTCGGACGATCTCAGTTTTACTGAGACATCTGGTAATCCAACTGAAGTAACATG
This sequence comes from Limulus polyphemus, assembly GCF_000517525.1. NCBI lineage: Eukaryota > Metazoa > Arthropoda > Merostomata > Xiphosura > Limulidae > Limulus > Limulus polyphemus. Next base: position 55,746 of record NW_013667661.1, read on the forward strand.
TCGAAGAATGTCTAAAGAATAAAAACTAACTTGGAAATGAAGTACATATTGGAAATAAGATCGGATACTAGAGGCATATCACACCTCGTGAAATTGAGAAAAGAACAAAGCTTGTTACATTCCTTGAACAAAAGCTACTTCTCAAAAACAAATAATATAGGATGTAAGTAAATCAGACGCTAATGTAGATGTTAGATCAGATGTACAGGCAAATGGAAACAGCTAGAGAGAACGATCAACTGATGGAACAACGCTCAATGTAATTAATTTGAAATCAAGCATTTTGACTGATTTAAAGGATGAAGTTAATGAATTGACGGAAGTTGTTTATTTTTCTAGGTAACAGAATAATATTAATAACATTAAACTGTGAAAAAATTAAAGGGAAAAAAATAGACGATCCCACAACACAATACAAGGAAAAACAAAAATCAATTATCCCTTTACAGTCACAAATTAGAACAATATGATAGGAATACAGTTATTAAACTACAAGACATACCAGTTATTGAACCAGAAGATAATATGAGATTATTAGATATCACGAGTATTAATCCGGGAAAAATTAAAATACCAGATTTTGATCATGAACAAGTTGAAAAGATACTGCCAAGAGGAGAAAAAAAGGAATTGGCCAGTTATTATTGTAAGATATTATAAAAAATTGTGATTTATTGTTAAGTGATACAACAAGAACCTTCAGCTTAGGAATATTAAATATTGTCAAAGAAAATGTAACATTAATGGAAATATCACTGAAAAATTGGAACATTTGTAAATATGTATGTACAAATGTTCATGGTTCAAGAATATCAAGTTATTTGTTCGAGAGGTAAATGATTCACCCACATTTTAAAGTAAGGAAATAAAACATTAAATAGGTTTCAGGCAAATCGAAAAGGCAAAGGTAGAACGAATTCTACCAACAAACAACCCAAATCTGATGGAACAAAATCTTATATTACGTGATTAGGTTGGGATTTTTATGTAGTAAACCTTAATATTAGAAGTTTTCAAAACCTCGGGATGAATTGTAATAATTTTTAATTATCTTTCAACAGTGAAAAAATGAATCGTTTTCTAAAAAAATATATCGTGCTTTGATAATTTTTTCTTCAATACTAAATATAATAAAGGAAGAGTCATGTTTTTACATTTTAATAAAAACAATTGTGCTCAAATTAATTGTAGCGAAGTACCAGTAAAAAGTATAAACATACAGGTCGAAAATAAACTAATTAATTTAAATATTCTGACGAATTATAGACCTACAGGATCTAACATATGAAAATTTATATTACTTATCGGAGACATGAAGATAAAAATTACAAAAATAATAGTGAAACTCAAGTTGATGTTTATTTCGACATCTTGACAGAATTCGTATATTACACAAGGAAAAAACAGAGGTATCACAGATACACTGAATTTATTCCGAAGCTACAAAGTAAATACAAAGACCAATGAAACATAACGATCTCAACTCTAAAAGAAATATAGGTAATCAAATATTATATTTTCCATTTGACACTGTTTATGAAACTCAAAGTATTATTAATTAGGTTGATTATAAGATATCTTCAGATGTTAATAACATACAAAGAAATCAATTAAAACAATTAATAAATCGTTTACGATTTCGTGAGATTGTTAAGTGCATATTATATGTTTGTTTGTTTTGAAGGCATGGCCAGGTGGTTAGGGCACTCGACTCGCAATCTGTGGGTCGCGAGTTCGAATCCCCGTCCCACCAAACATGCTCGCTCTTTCAGCCGTGTAGGCTTTATAATGTGACGGTCAATCCCACTATTCGTTGGTAAAAAGAGTAGCCCAAGAGTTGGCGGTGGGTGGTGATGACTAGCTGCCTTCCCTCCAGTCTTACACTGCAAAATTAGGGACGGCTAGCGCAGATAGCCTCGTGTAGCTTTGCGCGAAAGGGCCGACATATTATATGAATCTGGCCACTTACGTAAAAAATTAAAAACCTCAATTATGAGATCGGTATTTAAATCTGAGAAAAATGACGAGAATACGTTAACTATAGATCTACTATTGTCTTATAATGTATTGGAAAGTTATGTAGCTAAGCTGATCAGGAATTTTAACTGAACCTAACATAATTATAAAATATAACAACATGACGTTCAACATAAAAAATATGAGTACAATATAGTTATTTAGAAGACTTCTCGTATACATATGTTTGTACATCGTTTTTATAACTGATAAGGCTTTAGAGACGTTTTATTAAATGAGTTTAATAGTTATGATATAGAGGGACTGTTCTTAGAACAGTTCTGTCTCGGAAACTGCTCTTATCTATATATATATATAATGATATTGTTGACCTAGGTTTAGGTAGCTCCAGCTATTTATATGTACATGACATTTATCTTCTAAATAAGGTCCACATATTAAAAAAGCTTTTCCAAAAATATTTTAGTTAAGTGAGCGAATGGTTTAATATAAATGATTTTTATTTAAGTAGTAAGCAATTTAAGTTAATTTGTTTCCATGGCCCAACTTTTTTTGTTCGGAATTTCTCAAAGTTTTTAATCCTACATACCAATGTTATAAGTATAATAATTATTAATATACATCAACTTGTAAATGTGTTAACTTAGGAAATAGGCTGTAGATAGTTAAAAACTGGATAAGATTGGAGAGGTTAAGAAAATGTATGGTTATTTTATTTAAACGAAGACATCTTAAATGTATAGTTAAATAGCTTGTTTATTAATAAGTATTTGGTTTCATTTCCATTGTGGATTTAATTATAACATTTAGAGTTACATACGGTACATACTGTAAAGTAATGTTTTTTTTTAGTATTTCTGTTTTTGAATACCTTTTAAAAGCGTATGAAACAATGTGTAACGTATGTTGTCAAAAACTGTATGATATAATTTGAAGTAAGTGCACTCATATATCAACAAATAATGTTCCCGGCTGATAACATATAAACTTCGCCTGGTAGTGCATAGGTAAGTGAAACTTTTGAATGATAAATTAAGTTAACGAACAGAAAACAAAACTATGGATGAATGAGCATAACTGTTTCTTCTTACTAACTTGAGCTAGAAAATGGTGATTTCAGAGCTTACCAAATGACCCAAGAGAGAGAGAGGAGCAGTGTTTCTTAGCGATACACATACAAAATACGAACGTGCAGTGCCTATAAAATTTAATAATTATTGTTAGTATTTTTGAAAGTCTGAAACATTGAAAGATGTATAAAACTGTTTGAATGACAAAACAAAAACTGCTTAAGATACAAGACAGTGAGGCTTAAGCATGCTATGTACACTGAAAATAAACTTCGAAAGTCGCATGTAATTTTGATATTTTAAGCAATTTTTCTTAATAATTTGAAGCAGGTACTTGAAAATGTTTTTTTTTTAATATGACGGACGGCTGATCGTTTTCTGATGACTGTTTAGGCTGATCCTTTTCTGAGGACTGTTTAGGCTGATCCTTTTCTGAGGACTGTTTACAAATCATCTACCCGTCAGTCATTTTAAGAAATGGTTCAGATCTATGTAAAAAGTCACATTTGAATACTTTACTTTTGAAATCATCAGTATGGCAAGTGATAACGAAATAAATTTTATTTCTTCTTAAATAAACCTTAATTTTTTTTAATTCGTTGAGAAATTGTAAGCTTAAATCACGAAATGCCTTTCCTTTGACAAGAAAAATTAACTATGTATCTAATTTTCAAGCTATTTTTATATTTTAAAAAGAAAATAAAGTTTGTACCATTAACTCGAGCCTGTATTTCGTTGTTGTGTGGTACGTAATCAATTACATGACTAAACACTACACGAAGAAGTCTAACTCTACAGTGTTCAGCATTCCTCCAAAGATTTTGTAATAGTCGTATTTCTTTCCATTCGCGAGTACATAAAGTGTGAAGCGTAGTTTTCAGCAAGCATAGGGAATCAATAGATAATCCAATAGAAAAACACGTAGAAGGTGTTTTTGACAAAAGACGATCATGTAGTCTACGGGTTATATAGTGAAAAAGACTTTCAGATGCTAATATGATCAGGCTTAGTGTTGAGCTTCGTAATTAATCATCAATTTCCTAATGCTCTAAAATTCCATCAACTTTTTTTCATCTCGAAATGTTTAATATACAACTGATTCTTGTGGCTTCAAACATTAAAGAAAGAAGAAAAAAATAGAAATAGCCAACGGTCATAAATTTTGAAATAATTCACAAAGTTTTTGAGATAAAGTGTAAATTAAATAGCACCGATTCACGAATTCTAATTTTTCATTAATTATTGCCAAGGATATCATTAACGCCATCGAACCTAAACTCTTCTGAAATTGAATCCCTAAGGTTATAAATCTTTACTTTCTATTCACACATGTGATCCACTCTAGCAGCTTTATTGGAAAAGATTTACAAAGACTACACGAAAAATCTGGTTCTTAGAGCTTATTGACGAAAAGAAGAAGCAAGTCGACTTATTACTCCATGACTTAGTCGAGATTCAGCCACAACTCAGGGATACATAAAAGGAAAACCACATAAGTGATATTTGTAATTAATTAATTAAGTATCATATCACCGTCAAATAATTATATGAAATACGAGGTTTGATAATTAAATTATTCGTGTAATAAATCCCAAAATTAATTCTGAGGAAACAAAAAATAAATAAATTAGAAATAACTAAATAAGAAGAATGGCCTTCTATTAAAGAGCTTTATTATGGAATATGTACTAAATACCGCTTTTAAGTGATAAATTACATTGTGGTTTCTTACAACAAAACAATATACATGTAGAACATAGATATTTATTAGCGACTTTCAACAGCTCTTTCGAAAGAAAACAGCACAAGTAGAACGACAAATATAAAGAAAGATGATAGATTCGAACATGAAGAAAATTAAGTTCCTTAGTATCTTTACAATGAAATAACCTAGTGGTTAATACTGTCTAGTTATTCATGTTTATGATGTTGTGTTCATATATATATAAGCAATGTATATATACCAAACAATACATACATAAATGCTGTAAACGACGTGTCATAATATTATCTGTTATTCATGTTTATGGTGTTGTGTTCATATATGGAATTGTTAGAATATATAAGCAATGTATATATACTAAACAATACACACATAAATGCTGTAAACGACATGACATAATACTATCTGTTATTCATGTTTATGGTGTTGTGTTCATATTTGAATTGTTAGAATACATAAGCAATGTATATATATACCAAAAAATACGTACATAAATACTGTCATAGATAAATGTATAATGTATACAGCAGGCAGCACGTTTCATATCTTTTGTTTGTTTGTTGTCCGGCGCAAAGATACACAATGGGCTATCTGTTCTGTGCCTACCACGAGTAGCACCCCCCCCCCTCACACATACGCGTAATTCAGCAATGCGAGTCATTGGACTTACTGC
>NW_013667661.1:62188-65682 GCF_000517525.1 Limulus polyphemus
AATGTATACAGCAGGCAGCACGTTTCTATATCTTTGTTTGTTTGTTGTCAGGCGCAAAGATACACAATGGGCTATCTGTTCTGTGCCTACCACGAGTAGCATCCCCCCCCCCCCACACACACACACACGTAATTCAGCAATGCGAGTCATTGGACTTACTGCTGAGTCACTTAGGGGAGGTGGTAGGTTAAATTGGTAATTTCTTGCGTACGACATATACTTCTAAAATTTTTTTAGAAGCACTTCCATTTTCGACCATATTTCAAAGTTACTGTTGTTGTTTTTAAATTTCAACAAATAATACTGTAAAAAAATGTTAAAAGAGGGAACACAACCAAACATTAGACAGAGAGGGAGTTTTAAAAACAAACATAAATAACTGATTATAGACCCTACTGAAATACAGGGTGGCCCAAAATTAATTGGTCTTTGAAACGTATATTAAATAAATGTATTTTCAAAAATAAGAGTAGTCTCTAATCACCTAAGAAAGACATTGTAAACACAAACATAAATATGACTGGAATATGTCATTCCAAAAATAAGAGTAGTCTCTAATCACCTAAGAAAGACATTGTAAACACAAACATAAATATGACTGGAATATGTCATTCCAAAAATAAGAGTAGTCTCTAATCACCTAAGAAAGACATTGTAAACACAAACATAAATATGACTGGAATATGTCATTCCAAAGAGATTTATTTCACCGTGGGAATTATTGCTGCTGACATTCTTGTACTCACTGAAAAAGTATATATAATTAAATATATGTATATTTATGATGCATTAGAGTATTATTATTTTGGGTGAATTTGTAATTAATTAAAGACGATGATAATGCTGAGGGGGAGTCAAAACAATGTATTTCATTAATTGTAGCATTATCAATGTCAGATTTTCACTATTTTTAGTTAGAATGAATGGCACAATTGTAAGCAATAATTTAAAACCAATTTAAAAAAATCATAAATAAAACGAGCGAAGAAATGTAGTTTTAATATTTTTTTATAATTAAAAGTTTCAAAATGAAAAACAGGAAAGACCCTCTTTATAATGAATTGAATTGTTGATGTGTGTTTAACAATGTGATATCTCATGTGCACGCGGATAGAACAGAGATCATAACTTGTAGCAATACATTTTAATCAGTTTAGCACCGACGGATGTACGCAGTACGTGTTTATAAGTGTATCACTGGAAGAAGGGGAGACCTAAGTACGCAGTACATGTTTGTAAGTGTATCACTGAAAGAAGGGTAGACATAAGTACGCAATACGCGTTTGTAAGTGCACCACTGGAAGAAGGGGAGTCATGAATACACAATACGCGTTTGTAAGTGCAACATCTATGAAAAGGTGGGTAATAAGTACGCAATACGTGTTTGTAAGTGCATCACCGGAAGAAGGAGAGTTGTACGTACGCTGTATGTGTTTGTAAATGCACCACTGATAAAAGGGGAGATCATAACTATGCAGTACGTGTTTATAATTGCACCACCAAAGAAAGGGGAGTCGTAAGTAGCAGTACGTGTTTGTAAGTGCACCACCCATGAAAAAGGGTAGTTATAAGCACGTAGAATATATCCATTGTTTAGAGAGCTTATTCAGTTGTTGGCATAGTTCATAGTTCTCTGTATTATTGTGGTAATCTTGTATTACCATTGTTATGTTTGTCCATGTAAAGAATGGGGTAATGTATACATTTACAAATGTGAAACTACGAGAGAACCTATAATCTTTTTTCTGTAAAATCATTCCTGTAAAATGAAAGTCTGACTTTCGAAAGCACTCTAGTTATGCAGTTTCTTATTTTATGGTTCAATGAGTTTTTTATCCTACGTGGTTTCTTGGCATAATTTGTATTGCTACTCATGTTTCAGTAAAGAAAGTGATCAATGAATCTAATTAATCAAACGATTTTTTAGTTACTTCGGACTGTAAAAATCTGTACCATCTTTTATGATTAATATTCCTTAAGGCATATCTTGAAATACCGTATTTTTCGGTGTATAAGACGCACTATTTTTACCCCAAAATTTGATGTCAAAATCTGCTTGCGTCCTATACACCGAAGATATGAATAATATATATGTATATATACGATATATACAAGCCATATGTAAATATATTTAAATAGGCATGCATAGTTTAGTTCAATTGAATGTGTTATTTATAACAATAGTAGTTTTTTCTTTTAAAAACATAACTATTTATAATGCTCCCTAAATAATAAAATAAAATACAGTGAAAGCAATGAAGGTTTTGTAGGTTTTAAACCAAACTAAATAACAGTAAACCTTTTTATGAATTACGATATTTTCTTATTTTGATGTTTTGAGCTCTTTTGTGTTTAGAACAATATATACTATTTTTAAAGTATCAAATTGAATTTTTATTCAATAAAAATCTTTCAAATGCGACTGTAGCTTTTTTTCCCCCAAAACCTTGTCTACAAAATAAGGGTGCGTCTTATATTCCAAAAAATACGGTAACTGTATTATCCTAAGTGGAACTGGTATGGGTTACAAAGGATCTTTAAATAACAAAAGCTGGCAAAAAAAAAAAAAGACTACGTGTGAGATCTGTGATCTCAAGAGTTCCATATGTAATAAAAGAATTTGAAGAGATGACAGCTGATGTAATGTAAACAGCTTGGTTTTACGAAATTTTTAACATCTATGCACAAACACATTTACGTGAACAAACACACTTACGTGCTCTCATTTCTGTAAAGTGTTAATGAAGCTATTCCATTTGAAGAATTGATTGTCATCACATGGACTTTGCAACTGTCATTATATTCAGATAATTATGTGCGAACTAATTTATTAACTTTTAGACTTGAGAAAAATAAAATACAGGAAACTACTTGGCCGGAGTCGAGGATTTTGCTGGAAGGTTAAACAGGACCAATTAATGAGAGAGCGTTTTTATTGTCATCCGACATTCCATTGACACGTTAATCCTGTTGGTTCTCTCTCTCTGAGTTATAATTAGCTAAAGCGATTTTTCTACTTTCCGTACGAGTGAAACACTTGACATATAAGCATTATAATTATTTGGCTATAAACTTTTTTGTTCAAAACTATTTTAATTTTTTAACTATCTCTGAATCGCAAATCAAATGTAATGACATTGTTTTGTCAACGACACCAAGTCACCGATAAAAAATGTTCACCGTTTCAGCAGATCCCATTGGAATATAACGAAAACAAAACAGAGAGGAACTAATCACTGTTGGCATCAGATGTAATGACATTGTTTTGTCAACGACACCAAGTCACCGATAAAAAATGTTCACCGTCTCAGCAGATCCCATTGGAATATAACGAAAACAAAACAGAGAGGAACTAATCACTGTTGGCATCATTGTTTTGTCAACGACACCAAGTCACCGATAAAAAATGTTCACCGTCTCAGCAGATCCCATTGAAATATAACGAAAACAAAACAGAGAGGAACTAATCACTGTTGGCATCATTGTTTTGTCAA
>NW_013667661.1:66372-71016 GCF_000517525.1 Limulus polyphemus
CATCATTGTTTTATCAACGACACCAAGTCACCGATAAAAAATGTTCACCGTCTCAGCAGATCCCATTGGAATATAACGAAAAACTAAACAGAGAGGAACTAATCACTCTTGGCGTTAAGAGTTCAAACGTTTAAACGAGTGCTGTTAACGAATAACTTGTCTGATCTATTTTAAAAGGGATTTGTATGTAAAAATAGAATTATGTGTGAGTGTATATGACTGCTAAGTGGAACTGTATTGTGAACACGGACTAACAGTGCGATCATACATAAGTGAAGCTAGTGAAAATATACAAGTTAATATTACCCCACGAATTGGATGTGGCACGAAAAGAGTATGTTAATTTAAACTGCGAACAATGGTAACATACTGTGAGTAATGCAACAACAACAACACGTAACAAACGAATCAGTAAGGAGTCGGGGGGGATAGGTCTACGCTGAACCTGACCCTGCCTGGTCCAAAATATGGACCGAATCCTCGTGAATATAATATGTATATATTTGTTCAGCAACTGGGACACAACTTTCATTGAAGTATTTTTCCTTTCGCACAATGTGAATCACTTGAAAATATCTTAAGCTTTATCTTTGATGTTATTAAGCCTCATGCAAAAATCATAGAAAGATAGTAAAGAAATACTTATTGTTGACCAATAGTTGGCATAGCAGCACAAGCTACAAAAGAAAAGAGTGAAACCTATCGTGCAAACTCAGAAACAAAAGAGATGTGAGTCAGTGAATATTTTTTGGAATAACTGTTGAGATCAAAGCAGAAAATCGTTCACACAGGAGAAGAATACATAGATAAATGATCCCGTTCAGCATGCCTTTTCTATTGAATAACCATTCAGATAATCAGTGTTCCTTTTGTTTTTTAAAACAAGAAAGAACCACACATCTCAAGATTTAGTGCTTCTATTAGCATCATTTGTGCTTTCTCCTATTTTTTTTTACGACAAGAGAGAACCACATCTCAAGATTTAGTGCTTCTATTAGCATCATTCGTGCTTCCTCCTATTTTTTCACAACAAAAGAGAACCACACATTTCAAGATTTAGTGCTTCTATTAGCATCATTCGTGCTTCCTCCTATTTTTTCACAATAAGAGAGAACCACACATCTCAAGATTTAGTGCTTCTATTAGCATCGTTCGTGCTTCCTTCTTTTTTATACAACAAGAGAGAACCACACATCTCAAGATTTAGTGCGTCTATTAGCATCATTCGTGCTTCCTCCTGGTTTTTTACAAGAAAGAACCACACATCTCAAGATTTAGTGCTTCTATTAGCATCATTCGTGCCTTCCTCCTATTTTTTACAACAAAAGAGAACCACACATCTCAAGATTTAGTGCTTCTATTAGCATCATTCGTGTTTCCTCTTATTTTTTACAACAAAAGAGAACCACACATCTCAAGATTTAGTGCTTCTATTAGCATCGTTCGTGCTTCCTCCTATTTTTTTACAAGAAAGAACCACACATCTCAATATTTAGTGCGTTTATTAGCATCGTTCGTGCTTCCTCCTAGTTTTTTTGCAAGAAAGAACCACACATCTCAAGATTTAGTCCGTTTATTAGCATCGTTCGTGCTTCCTCCTTGTTTTTTACAAGAAAGAACCACACATCTCAAGATTTAGTGCGCTTATTAGCATCGTTTGTGCTTCCTACTAGTTTTTTTTACAAGAAAGAACCACACATCTCAAGATTTAGTGCGCTTATTAGCATCGTTTGTGCTTCCTCCTTTTTTGAAGTAAAATTATTTAATTCTCCTCAAACCAGTCCTATTCATCTCAACTGAACAGTGAAACATGTGACCAGATGGTTTGTCTAATTAATTCGGATTTCGGCAACGTTTCATTCTCTGAGTTATCACTTCTAAGTTAATTTTTAATGCTTAATTCGGACCAGTTTGTAGGCCCATCCACGTACTTCATGTTTCACCATATTTCAGCAACTGTTATACGTTTCTCCCAAGACAAAACTAGGTATATAATGTACGTTAACAAGTTAAGATTTAATACTCGTTCGCGTTGTTATTCCGGCATTTCGCGTTCTCCATTTAATTTTCAACGTACACAGATATACACAACAGTCTACCTATGTGATCTGCTTCTCAGTAATAAGATTTATCTGTGAAAATACAATACGTAATTCGTTTTGCTTTTCTGTGTATGGATTAAATTATGCTAACGACTGTTTGTTTGTTTGTAATTAAGCACAAAGCTACACAATGGGCTATCTGTGCTCTGCCCACCACGGGTATCAAAACCCGGATTCTAGCGTTGTAAGTCCGCAGACATACAGCTGTGCTACTGGGGGCTATACTAACGATCTAATTACAAGAAGCTTCGTAACAGCTGTTTAAACATTTTCAGAAGAATATTATGTTTATAAACGTCAAATTGACAGAGTAAATTTGGAAATATTATTATTTATCTTAAATGTGATTTTAACATATATACATGTATATTTGGTATATCTAAACGTAAATTCGTGTTTTCTATATTTTCCATGATATTTTGAAAGAAACATGTTATTCCGTTAATTTTTCACACCTAATAATTTTTCATGGGATTTAGGGTTAAGCGAACCGTAATAAGTTACTCATATCATTTCTACCTAAGCGAAGCTGAAGCAGACGTCTTTTTAAATTATTTGTTACCGCAATTTAAAGTTTTTGTATCATTAGAAAAGCCTCGTAAGACTGGACATTCTCAAGAGACAGTGACTAAGGCTTATAATATAGACTCGTTTTCTATCGTTGCTGTGGCCCAATAATTATTTAGAAAATTGGTTCAAATTGAAGAAGAGAAGCGAATTTTGTAGCTGAACACGAGTTTTTCTTTACACTAGAACAGCCATATTCATTAGAAATTCATAATCTCAATGAGCGACCTACTTTTGTAGCTGTAAGCCATGCCTCGTGCATGAAAAATACCCAATAACAGAAGTGGAGAGAAGGGTGGTATTCTATATACAATTTCACGGTATATGTACAATAAGTACCTTTTTTATCCACATGCCTGTTGTCGATCAACCAATTATGTTATCAAATGACATTTGTAGACGTGTAAAATTATATTTAATATGCACACAATACAACCCATTCCCCCAGAGACTTATTTAGTGCTATTAGATAGACGGTTGCTGTTGTATGCAATGTACAAAGGTACAGAAATAATTTTTAAATTAAACTTTTTTTCTGTAAGCCAGAATGCTCAGCTTTTTCAAAATAAAGATTAACAAACCTTTTTCCAAAACGATTGTTACCTGGTGCATGTTATTATAAGACAGACAGCAACTGTGAATAACTTCTACACAAAAACAAGGAAACGTTAAAAGTCAAAATGAGAAAAATCTAAATACAATAGACACAAATCTAGATCAACTGGTTAAATACAAAGATTATATAAGTTTACGTCTAAGCAAGTTACTAAATTTACTTTGAAGGGCCTTTTAATGGAAGTTTGATTCTGAGTTTGTTTGTTTGAAGTTAAGAACAAAGCTCAGAATGGGCTATCTGTGCTCTGTCCACCATGGGTATCGAAACCCGTTTTTTAGCTATGTAAGTCAGCAGACATACAGCTGTGCCACTTGGGGGATTTAATTATGGGGGGTTTCGTTTGTTTGTTAGAAGTTATGCACAAAGCTACGTAATGGGCTATCTGTGCTCTGCCCACCACGGGTATCGAAACCTGGTTTCTAGCGTTTAAGTCCGCAGACATACCGCTGTGCCATTGGGGCTTATGGGAAGGACATTATTTTTAATGTCCAATAATAAGGAATAAAAAACGAATAGTGAAAATAATACGTCAGATCATCAGTTGGATATTCTTGCTGTTTAATGATGTTTTAGGCCATAATCCTAATAATGGCTCCCTTACCTATAGGAGATTTAGGTTATCCTTAAATAGAGATTAATTTCCTATATAAAATATCCATACAATATGTATTTTATTATTACTAATTTCATATATAAAATAGCTATGTAATATGCGGTTTATTATTCACAAAACTGTCAAAAAGTACATTTCATTAGTATTTAACTCCAAAAACAAAAATAAAAAAATATTATATTTTTATTTAAAGTTGTGACTGTGTTAGTCATTCTATATACATTCTCAACACTTTATCTATTTCTAAGGTTTTTTACTTTTACTTTTAAAAATCTATTTATAATAATAACCAGTTTTGTATGACCAGAAAATGCGCGCAAACCTTACTATCTAAATGCGCATGCACGCGCACTTAATTTCAAAGGATATAAACAAAAAACGGATGTAAATATACTTTTGTAGATATTTTGTACAACAAAATATTAAAAGCTTATCAAAGTTTTTTAGAAAAGTCTAACATTATGTATTACAATAACATTATTTATAAGTTTATTTATTGATGGTATTAAGTATGGTAAAGTTTAACCCTAACTAAACTAAACAGGTTACAGTGTTAACGTAACCCTTTGGTGAATATAGCCCATACATAATAATGACTTAACTGATTTTAGGCCTAAGATAAGTGGACTTATAGATTTCGGTGCCTGCAATTAAAATTCTTTTAGTATTACTCGTAAGTAATCCTAGTTAATTTAAAGAAGTTCTATTGACAATAAAATAATTAATAATAATCAATAATTTGAACC
>NW_013667661.1:71026-77783 GCF_000517525.1 Limulus polyphemus
AAAAAATTAGAATGTTAACGTAGAATTGCTATAGGAAGTGTCCAAAACAAAATATACGCCGCAATAAAAAGGATACAAACAAGTAAAGTGAAACTAGTTGGATAGATTTTAAAACAATTTTAAAATCGTTTGTATACTTTTTATTGCAGCGTATATTTTGTTTTGGACACTTCTTATAGCTATTCTACGTTAACATTCTAATTTTTTCCCTAGTTATTTGTTCAGTTTTGATATGTCCATGGAATAGACACAACATCTATAAACGTTCAATATAGCCATATTCCTGATAGCTATAACTTTTAAAATAATTAAAACCACCATCATAAATTTATAAAATGTAATCCTTAATTTGGCTTACAGGTAAGTGTATAAAGCTGCCAAAGTAGGGATTAAATATTATAAATTTTTTATTCTGATTTTAATTCTTGTTTTATTACTTCTTGTAGCATGATTCCTAAATCATTTTAAGATTCATAATTTTTTAATGCTCTTGTTTGTTTACTTTTTATGTTATAACTGTATAAAGTATATACTTTACCTTTAGAAACTGTCTCGTGTCTATCCATCGATATGTATCGCCATCTGTTGGGTTGAAAAGATATTTAAGTATGTGCATGATATGTTTACCATTTATAAAAAAATCTGTACATATCTATCGAATATCAAAATCGGATACTCACAGACCAGTCAAGTAAGCTGGAGAAATCTTGTAGCGATAGTCCGAACTGTCTAGAGACTAGCCTCGCTGACGTGATCAGGTAAGTAGATAGGTAGTAGATAGTTTTAGAAATTTTTGAATTGTTATACCGGAAATGATGGCGACCTTTTTAGCGTATTATTAGTATATATGCACATAATATATCATAACCAATACTTGCATGGTTGGTTTTTCGCTTAGGAATTCAGTAGAGTGTTTTTTTTCGGCGCGTGATTTATTTGAAAACCTTGTCGATCCCTACGGTAGTACTTAATAATAGAAAAGTACTCGTTGTTTACGTCAAGCGTATTCCCACGAAAATAAAAATATATCTACAAAACAGTAAAACTGAAGATACGTGCAAGTGCTGAGTGTTCTACTTCCCAAAATGTTGATAGAGAGCGTGCTGGTCACTAAATAAAACTCATAAATATTTCCGAATCTGATTTAATACTCTTAAATCGCTTATACTTTCTTGTTTTATGTCGTTTTCAGCACAAATAAAATATCATTATAAATTAACTGAGTTGATAAAGAATAAATGCTATTATAAACAGGTCAGAATATCGTTGTAAAATAAATTCCCTCACAAACATCACATATTGGCTAAAAACGTTTATATATATATATATATAACTATTAGTAATAATAAAATCAGCTGGAATGAATTCAATTTTTGAATATTCAAAATAACGTCGGAAATAATTATTTTGTACATTTAGACTAATTTAATAACAAAAAAAAACAGTTTGTCTGCAAAACGGCTTCATCAATATATATATATTTATATATTTATTTGTTACTTTAGTAGAGTATTGAACATTGTAAAATAGTCTGTCAAAGCATACTGTATATCTTCCTGCTTTTACTAGACAAAGATTTTCATTAAACTCAAGTAAGGTTGTTATGATATGGTATACGTTTGTAAACACGTTGATTGATATTATTTTATAAACTATAGCCAACTATGCTTTCATGTATTGCCAGATCTGTGAAGAAAGTGGCTGCTGATGTCAAGTAGATTAATAGTACGGGATAAAAACGGCTGTGGATGTATGATCAAGTAGGTTAATAGCACGTGATGAAAATGGATGTCGACGTCGAGTAGATTAAAAGAACATAAAAATGGCTGTGGATCTATGATCAAGTAGATTAGTAGCACATAAAAATGGCTGTGGATCTATGATCAAGTAGATTAGTAGCACATGATGAAAATGTCTGTGGATATCAAGTAGATTAGTAACACGTGATGAAAATGTCTGTGGATATCAAGTAGATTAGTAGCACATGATGAAAATGTCTGTGGATATCAAGTAGATTAGTAGCACATGATGAAAATGTCTGTGGATATCAAGTAGATTAGTAACACATGATGAAAATGTCTGTGGATATCAAGTAGATTAGTAGCACATGATGAAAATGTCTGTGGATATCAAGTAGATTAGTAGCACATGATGAAAATGTCTGTGGATATCAAGTAGATTAGTAACACGTGATTAAAATGGCTGTGTTTGTTTGAATTTCGCGCAAAACTACATGAGGGCTATCTGCGCTAGCCGTCCCTAATTTAGCAGTGTAAGACTAGAGGGAAGGCAGCTAGTCATCACCAACCACCTCCAACTCTTGGGCTACTTTTTTACCAACGAATAGTGGGATTGACCGTCATATTATAAGGCTGAAAAGGCGAGCATGTTTACCACTCGAGCGCCCTATCCACCTGGCCATGTAAATGTATGATTAAGCATATTAATAGCATGTGATGAAGATGGTTGTGAATGTCTTACTTATACTTTAAGCAATACGTAGATGATATTTTCCATATTTTTAAAGATGCTGAGTCAGGAATGTCTTTCCATTATGAATTATAAATGACATAATTCGCGACTATTTAAATTATGTTAAAGATCCTAAACAACCAAAGCGTAAAGTTACTAAACACTTATTACACTTTACAGGTAAACCAGCAATTGTAACTAGAAATCAACTTCATAAGTTGTGCCAGTGAGCCTACCATCAACTCGAACCCTGTTCTTAGATCTGAATATGGACATAACTTTCCTGGTTCGTGAATAGAATACCTATGGTCAAAACTTCAAACACTGTATGCTGGTATAAATGTCCTAAATGTTCTTTAGGTTATATTTGATTCATTACTATTGGTGGCTTCAAACTCGCTTACAAGAACATGTAAATTTGAAATCAGCTACATTAAGAACATGTACTTAATGAATGTATTGAACCTATTAGTGGAGGACAAATCGCAAAATCGGATAATGAGCATAAATCAACTATTCCAGTTCATTTATCATTAATTGTATAAGCGATTGTTTTTCATAATCTTTAAGTTACGACCAGGCTTCCCTCTAGCGGTGTTACACCGAAGTGTAAAAAAAATATATTATTCTGACTTAACAAGTATTTTTAACGCCAAATGTTTGTGGTTTGAATTCGTTAATTGATTTTAAAATAGGACTAAAATTATGTTTGCTGAACACCCTAGCGGTTTGACTAGTTACAACTTGTATATAAGTTAATATTAATATACTATTTATTGTCTTATTATAGATACTGTTTACATGCTTGGCAAAATTTTAATTATATTTTTCCATATTATACGTTCAGTGATGTAAACGTTAAAACTTGATCATTAGCAACGCTTTTTTTTATTCACTTTTCAAATTGGTTGCATCACAACGCTTGTTTATATAATTCACTTTTCAAATTGGTTGCATCACAATAAATTTTAGGTACCTCGATCGAATTTTCAAACTAATCTAATGTTGTACTGTGTTCATTTGGACTATTTGGTAAAATTAATGTCAAGTCCAGTCCACGTAACAATAATGAATTTATTTGTTTCTTCTTTAACATGTGCCACGGGCTATGTTTACTAATAAGCCTAACTTCGGATACAGCTATACAAACAAAATTTAATAGAACTTCCAAAACTAACGTATGCCTAATTGACAAATACAAATCTTACTTGCGAAATTTCAATCACAGACGCACTAACTTTCACAGTCTAACTCTAATTGCATTACAAACCCAATAACTCTCACTGTGTAACTGTCACTGAATTAACTCAATCATTGAATACTCATTAATGTACTGATTCCAGTATTTATATTTTAACCTTGTTTCTATATACTGCACAAAACTTCTAGGTTCATAGCTTTCAAGACATCATGATAGGTTCCCTCTAGCAACAAACACCTAAATTAAAATATTAAAGATATAGCTTACAATACTGTTAAACTAAATTTACAACAAATTCTATCTTAGAAAGTTACATGCCAGACTAAAGATTTATTCAATACTAGCCGTGACCTGCAAAACGCTGTAGTTTTCATGCTCTTCCGTTGAATTTTTCTTATTACATCATTTTCACGCACGATATTTAACCTCTGCTTTCTTGCAGGCATTATGTGTTAGATCGATAAATTATTGTATATTCTAAAAACTTACAGGCTGTCACACAAACAAACTCACGTAGACGTAACTTTATATGATAAAACTACACGTAAAGTAAACAATAAAGCCTAATAATGGTATTTATAATAGTGTACATAATATTAAACAGTTATAAACGTTATGTGTATGACACGGTTTTAGGAGTTGAAACAAAGAAATTCACAAAAACGAAGAAAATAACCTCTACTAAAGTAAAAAAGTAGCTAAAAGGTGTTTATATCAGTCTATAAAACAAGCTAAAGCCAAATTATTGCAAAGTAAGGTAAACGTAAAGTTGTAATGAAGGCAAACTTAGGTGAATATGCAGAAACGTCTGAATGCGTGTTCACAAAGTGATAAGAATATGGTTTTGAACAAACTGCGCATGCGTATTTTAGAGCTAAATAAGTCTAGAAATCCCATAGTAATTTTATTTAGTGTCATGTTAATTTTTTTAGGGAATTACATGCGAGTTAAGTGTTGTTTGTGTGAAATACTTTGCAAATAAAAAAAACTAAAGTTGAAATCGAAGCCATTCAAAGCTACTCGTCACATGATGACAACGACATGGTGCCATCGTGTAGCATACTCGTTGCATTAAAAAGTTTGACTCAGCTAAAAACAGGTAAGGTCATTCTGAATGAAAAAGCCAATATGCAATTTCGGACTCCTCGGGCAAAGACCTTTCCAATTTGTGGTTAGGGCGCTTGATTCGCAATCTAAGGGTCGTGGGTTTGAATCCCCGTCCCACCAAACATGCTCGCCCTTTCAGCCGTGGAGACGTTATTATGTGACGGTCAATCCCACTATTCGTTGGTAAAAGAGTAGCCCAAGAGTTGGCGGTAGGTGGTGATGACTAGCTGCCTTCCCTCTAGTCTTACACTGCTAAATTAGGGACGGCTAGCGCAGATAGCCCTCGTGTAGCTTTGCGCGAAATTCAAAACAAACAAACTAACTAATTTATTTTATTCATTTGCTAAAGAACGTTTTAACATCAAAACTTCTATGTTTCATACATTGGATACGCAAGAATAATTTTACTTTTATTTAACACGTTTTGCATAAGTGCCTGACAATCCATAAAACATTCTTGTATCTATTACTTTAGGCCAGGCCCGGCATGGCCAGATGGTTAGGGCGCTCGACTCGCAATCTGAGGGTCGCGGGTTCGAATCCCCGTCCCACCAAACATGCCGTGGAGGCGTTATAATGTGACGGTCAATCCCACTGTTCGTTGGTGAAAGAGTAGCACAAGAGTCTTACACTGCTAAATTAGGGACGGCTAGCGCAGATAGCCCTCGTGTAGCTTTGCGCGAAATTCAAAACAAACAAACATACTTTAGGCCATATAATTGCAAGCGCGAGTTATCTGGGTCTCTTGAAATACTACACTATTTATAAGATGACTTATCAGCTTACAGTTCTGGTGACTGTTGTATCTACTGAAATTAATTTTGTCGAAGTTTAAATAAACTGAAATCTATCTAGTTAATCGTAAATGTCTCAAAAGCGTCTCACAGGATTGACCACGACCTCTATCTAAAGCAGTGATTTGTAATCTGTGTGTCGCGGCATGTTGCTAGGGGTGTTGCGAGAGTTTCATCAAACGAAGAATAATTAAGAACACAATATCACTACGGGGCAGGTAAGTTTGTTACGGTGTTCTCAGTGAAAAAGGTTTAGGAATCACTGATCTAAAGGGATGTTACAAGAAAGTATAACTTACGCAGTTGTAAAATAATTTATAACAAGAGAAGTTAAAAAGTAAAATATCTTACTTTAAAAATATGAATCCGAAAATTTGTATTTCTAAGTAGGTTATGCAAGTTTCCACTATTTCTAAGTAGGTTGTGCAAGTTTCCACTATTTCTAAGTAGGTTGTGCAAGTTTCCACTATTTCTAAGTAGGTTGTGCAAGTTTCCACTATTTCTAAGTAGGTTGTGCAAGTTCCCACTATTTCTAAGTAGGTTGTGCAAGTTCCCACTATTTCTAAGTAGGTTGTGCAAGTTTCCACTATTTCTAAGTAGGTTGTGCAAGTTTCCACTATTTCTAAGTAGGTTGTGCAAGTTCCCACTATTTCTAAGTAGGTTGTGCAAGTTCCCACTATTTCTAAGTAAGTTGTGCAAGTTTCCACTTTTACACCTAATTTACATATTGAAAGGGTCATCCAATTAAATACCCTGCAGGGAACTCAAACGTTTGTCGTGTCAACCCTGTTTCTGCGATCCTCCAGTATAGAATAAATATATATAAACAGACTAGGATCGTTGTTGGCTCCAGCGCGCTTTAAGATTTTGAAACTACTGTTTCTCATATATCATGGTTCATTATTCAATTGTTTCGTAACAACTGTATTTATTTCACTTATAATAATTTGTGAAGTCGCTTTTCAATTATACCCCATAGGAAGAAGAAAGCTACTTTTTTCGCCATTTATTTGTTTGCTTATTTTGTTCTAGGTGTACAATAGGCCATTTCCACTGTGCCCATCCCAGGAATCAAACCCTGAATTTTAGCATTACAAGCCCACAAGCTCACTACTGAGCCGGCCCGGCATGGCCAGGTGGTTAAGGCACTCGACTCGCAATCTTAGGGTCGCGGGTTCGAATT
>NW_013667661.1:78743-93174 GCF_000517525.1 Limulus polyphemus
CCCTCGTGTAGCTTTGCGCGAAATTCAAAAACAAACAAACAAACACTACTGAGCCACAGTGAGGTGGACAACACAGCTATTAAGATATCATTTTCTGACAAAACAAATGTTTTCAGTACGCATTTTGTTCAATTCTTTGGCGGGAGAAAAGCCATTTGTGCAGCAACGAATGAGATTATTAGAAAACGTCAATTATCTCCTGTTATAAGACGCTGCCATTTTATTTCATTTGGATGAATCAGTCAGGTAGTACAGGTCTCTACTGTAATAAAACAGTGTCTTTCCTGTTTAAATTTAATAAGGTGTCAGATGTCACCTTATTAACGCAAAAATATAAGTGATAAACAAAAACCATGAAAAAAACCTAAAGCATTTAAAATTACAGCAAACACGGTATGAGAAAACCTCTTTCATAAATGTAGGACACGTGGTTATGTATTGTACTGCGATAGTTAGGAAATTTCTGTCTACGAACATTAAACTGTAATAGCAATCACAAGTTTATATATTATACGTTTATGATTATTTCTGAGAATATAGTAAAAGTCGGTGGTATGTGCCTGCTACCCTCTTGTTATCAAAGTTCTGAGTTTGAACACACTGATTCACTCAATTAATACCATAACTTCCCTGTTTTAAAAGCATGCAAGATGAGGGTTCGCTAATTAGCAACTAAAATAATTTCTTGCAGGGAATATTATAGTGATGTCCAGCAATAGGAAGTTATCTCTCATGTAGGTGAATCGGATAAAGTTCAGAAACAGCTGTACCCTGTCTGTGTTTTGTGTACTTTGTTTTCTACTTAAAACAATATTCGTTCCTGTAAGACACAATTTTGTAATGTAGTACCACAGATTTGTCTTTTAAAATTTCTTGTAGTTGACTTCCATTTTTAACATGGAAACTCTTGTGTGGGTAGTTTTTGTACTCTTTTAACCTTTTAACCTTAATTTTAAATTTCACCTAGTAAAATGAGTTGTTTCTTTAAGCTTTAAAGAGAAGACTAATTTTTTGGATTTTGTTTTAACGTCTAGTTTAGTTAACATTTGAACTGTAGTTTTCAAATTAATGTTAGTTTTGTTTAAACATGACTTTTGTACCTTTATTTTAATATTCACTAAGGGTTTAGTTCTCGCTTCAACTTTGGGGTTTAATTTAACTTACACATTAAACAAATAAGAACTTTTTCACTGCAATCGGTTTGACACATACCAATAGACAATTACCATTATTTAGCTTTGTTTTTGTATTGTAATCCTATGTTTTCTAATAAACATTTGTGAACTTGTGAGAATATTGGTGTAAAGTTTTCTCTGAGACAATTCCGATTGTAAATTGGGAGAGTGTTATACTTCGTAATTCGGTATTTTCTGAACCTCAATTCAATAAACCTAACTTATGCCCTGCAAGGAAACCATTTTACCTGGAATACCACAAGAATCAGTAGCATGTGGAACAGACACTTGTACAAAAACAACTTTAAATGCATATTTTATGTCTTGGAATTAACTGGAAACACTATCTAAGTTTAGTTTTTACTAATAAAGAATAACTCTATGATATCTAATCTGACCTGACAGGTTAAATGGAGGTGGTTATACTAACGACTATAGTGTCAAATATTACGAGAAAAATCGAAAAAAGTACCCAAAACATTTTTTTTTTTTACAATCAACTTACAAGTAGCCAATTAAGAACAACAACGCCAACAATGATACAAAACTTTTATGTATTGATTTATTATATGATATACAACAACTGGTTTTTCCCGGTTGTTGTTTATCGTATATTTTATCATTTCGTTTATTATGTTTAGTTTCTTTATTCGTTTGTTTTCGGATATTGGAGCAAAGCTATTCAGCGCAAGCTATAACGCCCCCCCACGGCAGAAAGGGCGAGCATATTCGGTGACAGGAATTCGACCCGCGACCCGCAGATTGCGAGTTCGCGGAATTGGAAATGCAGTTTTTGTTCAAAAGAATTATTTCCAGGCGTAGTGCAGGTTTAGTGACTAAAATATTGAAGTTAACTCGTAAGTTGCTGTGACTTTTAAGTTTTTAAGTTGGTTTAAAGTAAATAGCTTGGTTTACCAATGTATGCAACACCTTACTTTTAACATATGAAGCCTTTTTTTAAATGAAATTTATTTTAAATTGGTGTACTGTTTATGACTTTTTATAATACAGTGCATGTTAAATAACAAGATAGATGGTCATTATATATATAGTTTTCATATATATTTTTTTCAAAAACTCATAACAACCAATAAAAAAATATTAGGTTAAAGTAAAAATACTCCCAATAAAATAAAACATTTTGATTGTACGCTTTGCCGAAAATGTACCCATAAATCCTATCATCAAGATTTATTCTGTCATATGCTTTATTTTGCTGGAGCCCGTTAAATTTAAAATACTTTATTGAACCCGTGTTCTGGCGGAGCAATATTCTATTACACTTCTTCCCTGAAACAGCGTGAATAAGATGACGTAGTTTAGTGGTGGTAACAGTTGGTATATATATACTATCTCTTAATTTGTAACCTTACGACGAAAAAAAAAAGAAAAGAAAGGGAATGAGTCTAAGATAAACTATCAATATATTTCTTCTAAATTTAATTGATTGAAAAAAAATTGTAATTTAGATACAGTGTATGACAAATTTTGTCAAAGGATTTTAAAACATATGAAGAAATGAACATTAGGCTGGTAGAGTTTTAGTTTAGGCAGAGTATTCCAGGACGATCAACAGTGTTAAAATAACTTATAAACGCTTTGTAACAACGTTAAAATAGCTTATAAACGCTTTGTAACAACGTTAAAATAGTTTATAAACGCTTTGTAACAACATTAAAATAGCTTATAAACGCTTTGTAACAACGTTAAAATAATTTATAAAAGCTTTGTAACAACATTAAAATAGTTTATAAACGCTTTGTAACAACATTAAAATAGCTTATAAACGCTTTGTAACATCGTTAAAATAATTTATAAACGCTTTGTAACAACATTAAAATAGCTTATAAACGCTTTGTAACAACGTTAAAATAATTTATAAAAGCTTTGTAACAACGTTAAAATAGCTTATAAACGCTTTGTAACAATGTTAAAATAGTTTATAAACGCTTTGTAACAACGTTAAAATAGCTTATAAACGCTTTGTTACATATACAACTATTAAAAACAAGAGTTAATTCTTCAATTCTCAGATCTAATTCATATTTTATTGAATTATAAAGGTTTATTTATTTTCGCTTGTTTGTTCACCTAAACAACACCTTATATAGTCAGAAGCACCTGCTGCCTGAAGTAATTGAAAGAAGTCACGTTTATAACGCACCTACAGCTAAAAGTGCGAATCGGGTTTGATAACACCATTTCTCGAAGCTGAGAACCTCTCAACCTTAGTCCAACACACTAACCACTTGGCCATGCTCCAATATTATTTCATTAAAATTTCCAAGCACCGTTGTTGTTGTTTTTTGTGTTGTCTTTTTAAGAGCAAAGCTCACATTAGGCTGTCTTCTGTGTCTACCTCTAGGAATCGAACGCCGGAATGTAGCCTTCTAAGTCCGTAAACTTTCTGCTGTCCCACCGGAACTAAATATCTTGAATTAGTACCTTTTTTTCGGTTCTGGAAAAGAAATATTTTTAAAAAATAGTTTAAAATTTAGAGGATCACTCTACCAAATAAGTAACATTTCCAGCTTTTTAAAGTGTGTTTTCCTTTTCCTTTTGGAAATTACTTATACTTTTATAAATAAGTAATTTATAATAGCACGGGTAATTTATAATAACTCGGGTATAATGCTATTATAAATTACTCATGCTATTATAAATTTAAGTTCTTGAGTTATTTATTATACACGCTGCAAAATGAATACAAATTAAATATTATTTGAAAATGTTAGGCTAAGTATTTATTAAGTTCAATATTCGAGGTAAATATTACGCTTGTCCAAGATATGTGTTTTATTACTAATCTTGTTAGCTTAGTTCTACAATTATTACCAGATGGCGCATCTTTGCTCAAATTGTTATTCATGTTTCACTAAAAGACAACACATAACAGTAGAATGGTCTGGCCTTACTATTTTATACTCAGTTTCTTCAAAATATTTCAGAAGTTTAAGTTCTTTTTTGCATATCTAAATAGTAATGAAGAAAGTAAAAAAAAAAAAGGTTGGAAACGATTCTCCGGTCTACATAAACAAAATTATGTTTTACTTTAGAGAACAGATGGCGCCACCATTTTACAATTTCTATAATAACTTTGTAAAGTTGACGAAATGAAGATTCTTGTTTTCTTTCTCGTCCTCTTGTAGGACAGCGCGATAACTTTGAGGAATTACAACGCTAAAATTCAGTGTTCGATTTCTCGCGGTAGACACAGCAGAGAGCTCAATGTGGCTTTGCTGTGAAACAAGCATAATTGTTAAATCTAATGGAAAACTTGCTCTCTGGTCATTTCTTTATGGTGTTCACGACATACATTAGTTGAACTTATCGATCATGAAGTGTTTTTTAGTATTGTAATTATTTTAAATTTGTTTTACTTAGTATAAATATATGATTATATAAAAACACTGTATAATATAATATACATATATAGATGAAAGCATTATTCCTGTTTTATTAAATTACTTCAAATAATTCTGAGTCGAGTACAGCCCAATAGCTAACACGTCGGACTGTAAATACGAGGTTCGTGTCCTGTTAACACACACACACAAATATCGCACTCCGCAAATTTCATTCTGACAAGAGCAGCACAATATTTGTCACTGGGCGGCGTTGATTAGCTGCTTTCCCGCTTGAAAAATATAAATGGCTGGTAGAGATAGTTTTTGTGTAGCTTTGCACGAAATTTAACAAGCTGGCAAATCATTCTGTACTGCTAGTTTAAAGTCGAAAACCATGAATAATAACTTGTTAAACTTCCAACATTAAAAGAATTGTAGAACAAGAAAGCTCAAAGTAAACTTGCTAAATATTTAAGTCAAATTAGGAACCTATCAAAGTGGTTGGCTACATGTTATTATATAAAGTTCCTCTTAATCTAATGTGTTCTTCAAGTAAATAATTAGATATCATATTTTCAAAAATACGCTAAACTGTACTTAGATAGGTAGTTCAGTTAACTATAGTTTACAAATCCCGAAACCGACACTTTTTTAACTATCAAAACGAAAAAATTGTATATTTTGTAATACTGTTGATCCTTTCCAAAATAAAGTAACTTCAAGGTTATAAAAGTTCTTCAAAAATTAAATAATAAGGAAGAGTAATTCGGATAATAAAGTATCGAAGGGAGGGGGGGGGAGAAAGCCATGGCCTAATAGTATTCGGATAATAAAGTATCAAGGGGGAGAGAAAGCCATGGCCTAATAGTATTCGGATAATAAAGTATCAAGGGGGAGAGAAAGCCATGGCCTAATAGTATTCGATAATAAAGTATCAAGGGGGAGAGAAAGCCATGGCCTAATAGTAGTTTGGATAATAAAGTATCAAGGGGGGAGAGAAAGCCATGGCCTAATAGTAGTTCGGATAATAAAGTATCAAGGGGGAGAAAAAGCCATGGCCTAATAGAATAACAAAGAACAGTGTTGTAGGAACTTTTTTTTTAATGGTGGAGAGATTTTCAATGAACCTGAAATTCTCAGACATCACTTATACATGAAGGGTGTGGTTGTTAAGTAACTAGTTACACTGTATAATATATACGTTTGCATTTTGGTGTTTTGTGAAAAATGTAAATTTGGAATTTCTAAATGGAACTTTCTTTGTTTTCTTGTCCAATAGGGATCTTGTAATTGAGGGTGACTTCGCTACTATAAGGCCAGATAACAGAATAACAAAAGAAAAAGAAGCCCTGGTAATAAAATAACAAGGGATCGTTTTTAGCGCAATTCTCCACAATGGACTATCTGCATTCTATTCACCTCAAGGAATTGAACCCTGAATTCTAGTGTTATAAGTTCGTAACTTATCGCTGACCCACCGGGAAGGACAACTATGGAGAGAGAGAGAAGGCCAATTAATACAACAAGAAAGAGAAGTGGTTAGATAATAAAATAACAAAGGAAGGACAAGTCCAGATAACAAAATAACAAAGACGAAAATGCCGGATAAACGATCTGGTTACATGAAATAAAAAAGAATAAACAGAAATAAGCACAAAGGAAACAATTTTGCACGAAAATATTTCCCATAATACCCTTATAATGTATTAATTTAAGCTCAAAATACAAAACAATGGAAAATTCGAGGTATAAAACTTTTTGATTAGAGAGAAGAAAATGTGGATTTTGCAAAATATATTTTTTTATTGAAAGATAGGATGAAGACTTACCAGGAAAAATTAATTTCATAATAATTCCGAATTTATTCGTTAATCCTAAAATTGTGAATCAATCATAACTTGAAACTCCCAACATGTTATTTTTGTGTTGATGAAAATTAATCCTAAATCAAATGTACTTATATTGAGGATCATTTTACATTGACCTGGATTTGTACTATAAGAATAGTTTTCAACATGTTCATGATGTTTTGGATATTTCTTACGACTTTCTTTTGTTGAAGTCTGATCAAGCATATCTAAGTCTGCTAATCATTGAACGATCTGAGGCAATAAAAGTGATTACAATGAGAACAAAGTATCTTATTATTTTGTAATTTTCTTGTACTCTTTTGATTGATTTTACATTATTACGTATCTTCCCCAGTGACTCAGCAGCAAGTCTGCGTGCTTACATCGCTAAAAGTTGGGTTTCGATACCTTTGAGGAACAGAGCACAGATATCCCATTGTGTAGCTTTGTGCTTAAAATCACAACAACTTATTATATAACACTGTGATGAATATCTTATGGTTTTAACCGAAGTGTTTTTGTTTTATTTTGGTGTTCATGTAGTTGTATATTTAGAACAACTGTGATACTGAAAAGTAGACATTAGAACAACTGTGATACTGAATAGTGGACATTAGAACAACTGTGATACTGAAGAGTGGACATTAGAACAACTGTGATGCTGAAGAGTGGACATTAGAACAATTGTGATACTGAAGAGTGGACATTAGAACAACTGTGATACTGAAGAGTAGACATTAGAACAACTGATACTGAAAAGTGAACATTAGAAACAACTGTGATGCTGAAGAGTGGACATTAGAACAACTGTGATACTGAAGAGTAGACATTAGAACAACTGTGATGCTGAAGAGTAGACATTAGAACAACTGTGATACTGAAGAGTGAACATTAGAACAACTGTGATACTGAGAAGTAGACATTAGAACAACTGTGATGCTGAAGAGTAGACATTAGAACAACTGTGATACTGAAGAGTAGACATTAGAACAACTGTGATACTGAAGAGTAGACATTAGAACAACTGTGATACTGAAGAGTAGACATTAGAACAACTGTGATACTGAAGAGTGGACATTAGAACAACTGTGATACTGAAGAGTGGACATTAGAACAACTGTGATGCTGAAGAGTGGACATTAGAACAACTGTGATGCTGAAGAGTAGACATTAGAACAACTGTGATACTGAAGAGTAGACATTAGAACAACTGTGATACTGAAGAGTGGACATTAGAACAACTATGATACTGAAGAGTGGCCATTAGAACAACTGTGATACTGAAGAGTAGACATTA
Organism: Limulus polyphemus; assembly: GCF_000517525.1. NCBI lineage: Eukaryota > Metazoa > Arthropoda > Merostomata > Xiphosura > Limulidae > Limulus > Limulus polyphemus. The sequence continues at coordinate 86,413 of NW_013667661.1, forward strand.
GAACAACTGTGATACTGAAGAGTAGACATTAGAACAACTGTGATACTGAAGAGTAGACATTAGAACAACTGTGATACCGAAGAGTAGACATTAGAACAACTGCGATACTGAAGAGTGGACATTAGAACAACTATGATACTGAAGAGTGGACATTTGAACAACTGTGATACTGAAGAGTAGACATTAGAACAACTGTGATACTGAAGACACTAACCAGCAAATCTAATACGGAGTATGGATATGGAGTTTGTGCCCCGGCATGGCCAGGTGGTTAGGGCGCTCGAATCGCAATCTGAAGGTCGCGGGTTCGAATTCCCGTCACACCAAGCATGCTCGCCCTTTCAGTCGTGGGGGCGTTATAATGTGACTGTCAATCCCACTATTCTTTGTTAAAAGAGTAGCCCAAGAGTTGGCGGTGGATGATGATGACTAGCTGCCTTCCCTCTTGTCTTACACTGCTAAATTAGGGACTGCTAGCGCAGATAGTCCTCGTGTAGCTTTGCGCGAAATTCAAAAACAAACAATGAAGTTTGTTGCGACTGCATAACGACTGTTATAAATATTTAATATGCAGTGTCGTTGGTGAAGAATTAATTCAATTTTACTTGTGATAAGACATTAGGATTAGGCCTATTAAATTTTTAAACACCACATTCTTAATACGGTCTCTTAGGGATTTTCAAGAATTAGAATAGTGTATAATAACAGTATTCCAACCACACTATGTTTGCCATATTCATTTCCGAATACAAATTTCTTATGACAAGTAAAATTACAATCATTCTTCACCGGCTTGTAAAAGGCACACACATCATAACAATTTTTGTATCAAATGGCTTATATAAATAATGTTCCGACCATTTCTGTGTTTGTTGTATCCTAGCCGGCCTGAAGAGCTCTGTGAAGTCTGGAGTAATTTCATGACAGAGAAGCACGCCGTTCTGCTAGCCAAGATCTTGACCGAACAGCTGCCCAAAGGGTAACGTTTCTGCTAGTAATTTATAAACATGATATCTATATCAATTTTACTTGTCATTAAACATTATGATTAGGCCTATTAAATTTTTAAACACTACATTCTTAATGTACCCCTAAGGGATTTTCAAGAATTAGAAGCGTGTATAATAATTGTATTCCAACTACACTGTATTTGTCATATCCATTGTCGACGACACGTTACGCTGAAATTTTAACTACATCTTGGCGAACAGTTGGATGTATTTCTGTATTTCTGGTTTGTTCCTGGCTTCTTCTCATTGGATCTTGCCTCATAACTTGGTGAACGAGCCTATCTTTTTCTTGCTCTTTATTTCTGTAACTTACATCCTGACGTTTCATTTTGTTTCTCAAAGTTTCAAACTTTCTCCGTGATAAGTCACTCTTCCGTTTGACAATTTTTGGCATCGTGATTTTCGATGTTTTTGATCACTTTATACTCATACTGAAGTAAAAAAAATACTTGTGTAACTTACGATGATAGAGTTTCTACAAAATTCATGCAAATTTGTATGCATTGAACTTTGCGATTCCTTCGGTCACAGAACAATTCAATCATAACGTACGCTTGGATTCTCCAGTACACAAAGTCACTTTTCTTCTGAAATATCACAATGATTCTCCACTAGGAAGACTCACTTGAAAATTCTGCATTAAACCCACTTTACCACAATTTTAGAAGTTTTATTTAAAAATTTATATCATTGATAATAATAAATGTACAAAATTAATGTACATTATTAAAAAGGAAAGACGTGTCATTTCTCATTTAAGGAAGAGATTTAGGAAGATATGTTATAAAATAAGCGAGGGCCTATATTGTAACATTTATCATATTGTTACGATATAAAGCTGTTATTGAATTATTTATTTAAAAAAGTGGACACATGCTACTAAATAAACTTTTTTATAAGAGACCCAAATGTAATGAAAAGTTGTTAGGAACTTCCCATTATGATGTTGAAAAATCGTGCAAAGTTTCATCTAAATCGGTGTTAAACTGTGGGAGGAGTTCTGAGGACAGACGGACATTAGTCTCTTATATAGATTAGTGAATCCTATAATCCATAGATAATGTTTTTCGTGAAAGTTTCCAGAAGAAATTGGGTTTTACTTCAAAGTAGCACATTCAACGAGTAAGTACACTACTCAAGTTGAGTATTTCTTCATCATACTTACTCTCATCCCGACATCTTCTGTCACATGCACCCGTGAAGAAATTTTGAATGTATAAACTGAGCATCCTGATAAAATTATTTCGTAAAATAATTCAAGCAGTCGTGGTTTTAAGTATACACACGAATCATATTAAGTGCTAATTCAAGTTAGCACGAAAAATAAACAATATTTTAAATTTAATTCGATGAGACAGCGGTAAGTTTACGGACAAGCAATGATAAAATCCGGGGTTCAATTCCCTACGGTGGACATAGCATCGCCCAATGTGGCTTTGCCCCCCCCCCAAAAAAAAAGAATCGTTGGACATAAATATGATTTCACTATGGCAGGCCATCATTGAAAGACATAATTCATTATTTTTATAACAAACCTAACATTCTGTACTGTACGAAGAGTTGCAATTAAAAAATATAAATCAAAATATAAACATTTTTATGAGTTCGTATTTTAACATGCGAGCTTCCTTACATAGCAAGTTTTATTTAGTTAACCTTCTGTCCTATTGACCGTCGGTAAGGTCGTGTCATCCGGGCTTAGTCATCCCCAGTGACGCACCTTGTAACTCAAGGGTTTTGGATGATTTAAAGGCGGCTTTCTGTACAGAATCTCAACCTAGTAAGTCATTGACTCCAATCAGCAATTTGTTTGTACACCGTAAACAAGACAGTGATAGCTCCGCGCAAAGATGTGAACAATGAAACAGTGAAGTGGATTTTATCATCAGTCAAGATTGACATTTCGAATCTTTCATTCCACAAACGGGAGTCGTTTTCTAAATAATAAACTGGAGATTAAAGAAGACTTATCAAAGCTTTTGAGATACAATCGTGGTAACTGCGTTTTTTTATTTTATTTTGCAGAAATTCTCTGACTAGAATTAAAATATTGTTCTGACTACAGGGCTAGGGGGTCCAGTTCCCCTGAAATGCTTTGTCTTCCCCTAGCTAGTAATGTCCATTAATATAATCTTAGATTTATTTTAGAATTGACCTCATTATATACATAATTGCAATGGACATGGCCAGGTGGTTAGGGCGCTTGACTCACAATCTGAGAGACGCAGGTTCGAATCCCACCAAACATGCTCGCCCTTTCAACCGGGGGGGGAGGGGCGTTATATTGTGACGGTCAAATCCACTATTCGTTGGTAAAAGTGTAGCCCAAGAGTTGACAGTGGGCGGTGATGACTAGCTGCCTTCCATGTAGTCTTTCAATGGTAAATTGGGACGGCTAGCGCAGATAGCCCTCGTGTAGCTTTGCGCGAAATAATAAAAATAAAACCCGTGGAATAAGAAATCACCCTCTTAAAATACTCAACTCACTTACTAAGCGCTTACGTTTTATTAGACAGAAAAGTAATATTAAAAACTTAATTTGTAATTAACGATCGATACAAACACGTGAATTATTCAATCATTTTTGTGACATTAAGTTAATCTAGGCAATAAATGATACAATTTAACTGTTAACACTAGTGCCGAAATAATCAGAAAGATGAAATAAGTGATGTTTTTTATTCATTAAATTTAATCATTAATTTGTAATAATTATTAGCTTCTTGTCCCATTGTTGTTCGAAAAGCTAAAAGGAATGCTATAAAATACACGTTTTAAATACATAAAATAAAACATAGCATTCATTGTTCTATCTATCTATTTGTGTAAATCCGGTGAGTTTTTTAGGGCAAGAGAAGAAGAACTGGTGCCTTTAAATAAACACTAAAAACTATGAATGTTCAAAGAGTTATCACATTTCTATAAGAATGATAGGGTTTGTATGTACTTAAGACTGGATCGGAGTACACGGGAAACCACACCCAGCACTGTCGAGAAGTTTCTAACATACAGACAGTTGTATTTTTGCCGCAGTGGCAAAGATTTCCTGGCTACGTCAGTGACTCTACACGTTACACATTTTCACCTAAGTATGAAAGAGAAAGTCAAAGTTGGTGTAATGAACACAGAAACAACAACAACAAAAACGGTTTAAGCTTCTAATTTACCGGCATTAAGATGTATGCCAAACATTTTTTGTTTATAACATGGCAAAGATCTAGAATATTCTTACAACCTCGGTGATTTCTGATAGAAAAATAAATACAAAATAACGTATCTTCAGCTATAAAATCTTAATACTTTTTGTTATATTTTGTAATTTATTGAACTTCTTATTATTGATTTACAACATTCAGATACATAAAAACTTTACTACTTAATTACAACAACGAAAAGAGAAGACAATATTTTATCCTTGAATTAAAAACAAAACAACTTTAAAGAATTTAAAGAAAACGATTATTCATTGATACTCCTATTAGCAGCTAGATCCCCGTCACACCAAACATTCAGCCGTAGGGGCGTTATAATGTAGCGGTCAATCCCACTATTCGTTGGTAAAAGAGTAGCCCAAGAGTTGGCAGTGGGTGGTGATGACTAGCTGCCTTCCCTCTAGTCTTACTCTGCTAAATTAGGGACGGCTAGCGCAGATAGCCCTCGAGTAGCTTTGCGCGAAATTCAAAACAAACTAGCAGCTAGATTCTGGATGTGTTTTTTTTAGGCGTTTTAACTTAAAAATTATTATGTTTGATCAGAAAATTGTATTTCCTTTTCCCTCCGTTTTTTTTATTTTTTTTTATTCTATTATTTCCCTTTCGTGCCAGCGCTAGAAACCGGCTTTCGATACCGTGGTGGGCAGGGCACAGATAGCCCATCGTGTAGCTTTGTGCTTAAATTCAAACAAACCCTTTCGCGCACCCCTTCGATTACCATGCGTACACTGGGGGTACCATACACGTACCACAGTTTGAGAAACTATAATTTCAAATTACAAAACAATGGGTATCACCAGAACTATCGTTGGGTGTGAACATTCCCCTCTATTGAAATTCAACTGCATTCTGATTGTCATGTAAAACTAAATCTGGTGCTGCATAAACTGATGAACGTACAGTTGTCATTTTCTATTCATAACCGTTTTCTGTTGCTAATGTGTTTGGTAAATCTGACATGAACCTTGTAATGTATTATTTTATTCTAACGAGAACCTTCCTAATGTGTTTATTCAGTTTGACATGAAATTCGCTAAAGTGTTTATTCAGTCTGACATGAACCGTGGCAATGTGTTTATTCAGTCTGGCATGAACCTTCTAATATGTTTATTCAGTCCCATGAACCTTGTTAATGCATTCCTTCATTCTAACGAGAACCTTCTAACGTACTTATTCAGTGTGATATGAACTTAGCTAATGTGCTTATTCAGTCTGATCCGAATCTTGCTATAGGCTATGCACTGGACTGCTACTGAGTCACGACTTGCATGTGTTATTGATTTCAACACTGAAAAATCCCATGGTAAACTTTTCTTAAAATCTGCCATGTCGATTTCGTTAAGCATTGGATGTTTTCATTTGAAAAATGTTACTTTAGCTGTCATTTTACTTGCCATTATATAATGACAAGAAAATTACGTCATTATATATATACACATATTCTGACTCAAACAATATCATTAAGTTGCATACATTTCATATTAGTTTACTTGCATAAACATACTTTTGTTTTGGAGTTGAAAGCTACATAAATACAAGAGTGTAAAGAGAAAAAAGAAATGCAAGCATAACAAAAAAAAAACATAAAAAAACGAGAGGCCTGCGTTAGATAAACAATTTAATCTGGAATGATCCAGAACAATTTTGGCCCAAGTAAACGATCTAGTTACATACGCAGGTCACAATGTCATCCACCTTACAGAAAACGACCTGCAATTTCCACGTGACTTAAACGCCCATCGCCCATGACAGGAAGTTGTTCTTTTCACGCACGCTCTTCAGACGCCCGATGTAGAAAATTTGCGTAACACTCAAGGTCACATCTTTATTGGAGACGGAGATTTAACGTGTGTCGGTAGGCGTTATGTATAACAGTTTATTTAGTTTGAACGACTCCGAGTAATCGCCAAAAAAAAAACAACGAAAAGGAACATTTTTAAAACCAAAAAAAAAAATTTCTTAGCCAGAATGTATGAAAGAAATCTATTTTGGTTCATGTCAGTATTTTTTGGCATGAATCTTGTTATTTTCATAGGTTTTAGTTATTGTACTTGAAGGAGGTGAATTTAAAACCGCCACGAGAAAGGCGTGTTAATAGCGTTGGCTCTGTATGTAATGGACAAATAATTACAAAAAAAGGAATAAATTATCAAATGAATCAGTTAATTAAATGAACAAATAAATATAAAGAAATATATCAAAAACATACTTAATGTGACAAAAACATTTAGACTGTTACCTGAAAGTAAGAGCATTCAACTAAAGAACTGAAGCATTTGTGTGTGTATGAAGCAGCAAAGATAGATTTTTACCTTTATGCAACATGGACGTCCGAGGGGGGGTACTTGCCCCCTTAGAAAATGAGAAACATAATATTCTGTATATTCATTCAGCATATGTATATGAATTTTTTATTAAATTCACAATTTCACATTATTTTGCCCCCCCCCCCGGGAAAACCTTGCCCCTCCCTGTAAAATTTCTGCGGATGCCCATGTGTATGCTGCAGAGGGTTAAGTGATTTTTATATATATATATAT
>NW_013667661.1:93935-95461 GCF_000517525.1 Limulus polyphemus
TTGGGTGATTAGGTGGCACCCTGTTTGTCAATGACTTAAAAATCTGATCCTATTGGGTGATTAGGTGGCACCCTGTTTGTCAATGACTTAAAAATGTGATCCTATTGGGTGATTAGGTGGTATCCTCATTGTCAATGACTTAAAAATGTGATCCTATTGGGTGATTAGGTGGCACCCTGTTTGTCAATGACTTAAAAATGTGATCCTATTGGGTGATTAGGTGGTACCCTAATTGTCAATGACTTAAACATTTACAATTTTATACGATTTATAGAAATCCGAAGGGATACATTTTTTGAAATAGAAATGTGAATGTCTAAACAATGATATTAACTAAACGGCAGGTGGGTTTTTTTATACAGCAAAACGTAATGATTTCATAATTTATACAAAGCTATTTTACATGTCACCCTGCATCAGTAGCTGGTACCATCATATTACGGACTTTTTTTACAGCATTGTTGTTCAATAAACTTAAACACATATCGGCCACGAAAAACTTAAACCCTACCTCAGTGGTATAAATAAACCAGATGTTATTAAGTAAAATAATTATGTAGAGCTATAATAAATCAAATTTACTAACTCAATACAAAGAACTTCCAATCTTATTTTGTGAACATCATGCGTATGTGTATATTAGCTCATTTTCATGAGAAGATAAAGCACATTGGTGCTACGTAAGACAGGATTCGACTCTTTGTGTATCTCTGAACCGTAACACCTAATTTATTAATGTCAGGAACTAATACTTTAACTTCCATGTTGCTCAGCCATATGCAATAAGTATTTGTGATTAAAAATTCCCCACACATGACAGCCAACAATGTTTCATCGTTTATCGAAAGTTTTGATAGTACGAATACGTTTTACGTGCATATAATGTGAGGAAGTATGCATATGTAAGACACAAAATACGTTAAATAGATATATAAATCTGTTATAGACTGCGGCAGTATTGTAGCCATTTAAACCGACGTTACAGTGATAATCGCTCCACTAAATGTGAATAAACCAGAGCACGAAAAGATGATTATGTTTCTCTCCAACAGAATTAATGTTTATTGTTTTTGTCTGTTTCGTTTTAGACTTTTCACGCAAAGTTACACAGAGTGTTATCTGCGCACAGCCGTCCTTAATATTCAAGTCATAAACTAAAGGAAAGATAGCTAGTCAACAACACCCACCGCTAACTCTTGGTCTGCCTGTGAGCTGTGAGACTACGGACTTACAAGTGTAAAATCCGGGGTTAGATTCCCACGGCAAACACAGCTGACAGCTCAATGTGGCTTTGCCCTGGAAAAAACAAACGAACCAAGCAAACCCTTGTTTGATATCATAATGGAATTTGTCCGCCACTTTTATAGGGCACCCAAGGTGCGGTTCGTATTCACAGTTGAAAGTGCGGAACGTGTTCAGTAGTATAATAATGGCTGGAGACGGCTTAAATGGGTAATGAAGAAAAACTTTAATATAAGTTTAACATGACAGCAAATGTACCTGATGATGACAAAACCTTGTCGAAA
>NW_013667661.1:96342-99295 GCF_000517525.1 Limulus polyphemus
TCTGATTCACAGACTTTATACTAGCTTCACACTAAACTCAATTTTCTGATTCACAGACTTTATACTAGCTTCACACTAAACTCAATTTTCTGATTCACAGACTTTATACTAGCTTCACACTAAACTCAATTTTCTGATTCACAGACTTTATACTAGCTTCACACTAAACTCAATATTCTGCTTCACAGACTTTATTTGTCGTCATAAAAAAATAAATTAACAGTTGCATGAAATATTAAGCTGTATCAGAAATTAATACCATAATATGATATTTAAATACGTCTTTAAGATGTAATTCAATCATGGAGTTTTACAGAGGATTATATATTACTCCATTTCGTACAATTCCTCTCATATATTAACTACTGCGAGATCTAGTTTATCTCAAGAAAAATTTATTTTTTAAAAAATAAAACTGAAATTACAGTATATATTACCACAACTGTTTTATTTATTAATTTTAGTATGATAACGATTTATTTAATTTCATACATGACAGATAATAGTCTTCGTTTATTCTGAATGACTACAGATGGAAACTAATCTAACAATTATCCTTGCAGGCTGAATCGTTCCACGTCCTTTCTCACGTATACAGGTAAATTACGTGGTTCGTTTTACCTTTGCGTCAAGCTTCTGGTACGAGTGCCTAATAATACACATCACCAAAAAAACTGTGACTTCGATCTCTATCTATAGAAGAAACATGTACACAAAATTGGCCTCAAGCATAGCAGAGATTCCATAAATTCCTAGCCTCTTTCTTCCTGTATTCTCCCTTTCTTTCACACACATTTGACAGCTCCTTACAAAATATCCTGTTTCTCTCTTCTGTTATGAATTCTTAAAGGAGACTATCCTGTGCAACCAAATGATAAAACTACACGATGTTTGAGTTTATAACCAGAATATTCAAATAAAGCATAGAATCTATGATAATTATATTTCATTGAATTACATTAGAGTAATTTTTGCTGTTAATTAAATTTGCAGTCGTGGTCCCGTCCCACCAAACATGTTCGTCCTTTCAGCCATGGGGGCGTTATAATGTGACGGGTAATCCCACTATTCGTTGGTAAAGGAGTAGCCCAAGAGTTGGCGGTGGGTGGTGATGACTAGCTGCCTTCCCTCTAGTCCTACATTACTAAATTAGGGACGGCTAGCGCAGATAGCCCTCGTGTAGCTTTGCGCGAAATTCAAAACAAACAAACGAGCAGTCGTGGTCTATACATGATTTCTGATGAGGTTCAGCTAGCATATGAAATTTAGGTTAGTTCTAAATTATACACTAACTCAAAAGCGTAAAATAATATTCATAAGAGACAAAATACGTAAATAGGCCAATTGTTGGCTATTTAGATCCAAACTATTTACCGAAACACGAAACATAAACATACCTATAAGCATTCATGTAGTTTCAATAGTGCACTTTATTATATATGTAAAAATGCTCTCCAGCCGCCTAGCTGGAGATGTATACAGCTGCTGGTATATCCAGTTGGTATTTCATCTGGACCTCACAAGGTATGTATAAGATGAAAAAGACATTTCACAAAGTTTGATTAGTTTTTGTACTATTGTTACGTGTACTTGCCTTTTACTTTTCTATATTAGTTCAGAGAATTTATACTTTATTTAACATCAAAGTTATTTTGTTTTCATTTAAACATATATCAATAAATTGGCAGAAAGTAAAAAGCACTGGAAAAAACGAGTGTTATGTTGTCAACCTTGCTAGCAACAGACGTAATGATCTGAAAACATATGCAGCTGAATAAGGATAAGCATTAGTCATATTATTTCGAAATGAAGCACGTGCTCCGTCTTTGAAGATAAAAAAAACAACATATTATGAATTAAATTAAGAGTTGCAGTATAAGCTGACAAATTCTCCTATTTCAAGTAGTTGAATTTATCAGAATTTATAATCTGTCCACATAGGGTTAGAGATATATGTCAGTAGCCTTATTTTACCTGAAATCTATCCCCTGTAAGCTCAGGTTGCGATACCCCTGGTGGTCACAGCGCGGATAGTCTATTGTGTAGCACTGCGCTTAAACACAAACAAATTCCTGCTCAATCAAAGTCTCAATATGGAATACCCTGAAAGCCAATCCTTGTATAAATTTCAATGCATGGACATATCCATTTTATTGACTTTAATTACGATAATAAACAATCTCATTTTTATTGAACAATAACCAGCGGGCAGTGCGACTGACCTCTGGCCCAAAGAGGTTAATAGCCAAATAAGCCAAGGTATAAAATATTCACAAACTTCACTTTCAGCCAATGCACACATTTACGTACATCTTTCCACATTAACATACTATAAGAACAAAGAGTACAGTATTATAAATAGTAATTTGTTTAAAAGGGCTTTTAAGGTGGTGGAAGATTATTCAACTTAGGAGAAGGCAATCAACATAATTCATCTTTGGAAGTTTGATAAATAAAGTTTTATCAGAGTAAAACATGATCAGGACCTAATTTTCTATACGTTTGTGAGACTGATAATTAGCGTGCCAGGACTGTGAATCCGACGATTCGCGGCTTGCATCTCGTTGCTACAAAGACACGCTCTGCACTTTGAGACCATCAATGTATTACAACAGTGACGGTATAATTCCATTGTTCGGTCAGACGAGAGTAACCCAAAGGTTAGCGGTGGATGTTTTTGACTAGCTGCCGCCTCCCTATTCTACCAGCTCCTGCCTATTCTATCAGCTCCTGCCTATTCTACCAGCTCCTGCCTATTCTACCAGCTCCTGCCTATTCTATCAGCTCCTGCCTATTCTATCAGCTCCTGCCTATTCTACCAGCTCCTGCCTATTCTATCAGCTCCTGCATATTCTATCAGCTCCTGCCTATTCTATCAGCTCCTGCCTATTCTATCAGCTCCTGCCTATTCTATCAGCTCCTGCCTATTCTATCAGCTCCTGCATATTCTACC
>NW_013667661.1:100223-110477 GCF_000517525.1 Limulus polyphemus
CGTTTTGGTAAACAGACTTCCTTTTAGGTCCATTTCCTGCTCACTTAATGTCGGTTTGGTCAATAGACTTCTTGTTAAGTGCCTTTACTGCTTACTTAATGTCGTTTTGGTAAACAGACTTCCTTTTAGGTCCATTTCCTGCTCACTTAATGTCGGTTTGTTCAACAGACTTTCTTTCAGGTGCATTTCCTGTTCACTTAATATCGGTTTGTCAACAGGCTTCATGTTAAGTGCATTCCCTGCTTCACTTAATGTCGTTTTGGTAAACAGACTTCCTTAGGTGCATTCCCTGCTCACTTAATGTCGGTATGTTCAATATACTTCCTATTAAGTGCATTTCCTGCTTTCTACTCGATCTTTGTGAAAACTTAAGATAATTATTCTTTACTCATAAGTTAGCGAATTATTTTAGGGCAAAGTTCTTAAACCTGGAAAATGACATTGAGTTCATATGTGCATTTGTTTTTGTGTGCGAGTCTGAAGCTACCTGGAGGTCGATCTAATAAAACCTAAATAACATTTAGAACATTTATACTCACACATATCAAAATTAATTCTTGAATGTCGATATTCGGTCTTTAATATTAAAACATTTTGTAATCTACATTCGGGTTTAAAGACACCTCTTAATTCATCTTACACGTAAGATCGGTTGATTTCCAGTTGAAATAGCTTGGTACCATTGTGTAGTAACACTAAATTAACTTTCTGTTTAATGACATTCTAATTTAGTTATTTAGGAATGTTTCAAATAGTTATGTAGAATATTATCCATGGGGTTTTGAAGCCGTTTTACTTGCCCCCCCCCCCAAAAAACAAAATAAACTTATAGAGATCAGCCAAACGTGGATACCCCTCTTGAATTTATAAATAGTCTTTATAATGATTACTTTAATGATTCGCCATGACGTTTGAAACTTATAGTATAAAAATTAAACAAACGTTTGTAAAGATATCCTCAAACTGGTAGCCTATAAGACAGTAATTTATATAGTTGTTGGTGTATTTAAAACTTTGAAATCTTTTACATGCTTTAAAATTACTGTTTCACCAAAACACTTGGAAAATACTGAATATACTATCAAGACTAATACTTACATAATAGCACAAATATGAATATTAAAATTAATAAACCCACATCTTATAACACGATTTTCTTTGCCTCTTTTTCATAGAATTTAATTCAGAGTATGTTGTATAACTGTAGAGACGAACTGAACGAAGGAGGACCCGTTTTACATACAAAACAATTTTATAGGTCATGGTTAGGTAAATAATAACAATTTTGTGATCATGTCTAACGCACTAAATGTTCTCGCTAAAGTGTAGAGGTCAAGGCCATTTAATGAACTACATTAAATGGTATACTAGTTAGATATGTCAAGAACTGATAAGTGAGATTATCCATGGATGATACAAACTGATATGTGATTATTAGTTTTAGCTGACGTTGTAAACCAAAACACTGGGGTCCTTCGAGGTAACTCTGATTTCCTCTAAGAGGCACATTACAGTACCGCTAATTAACAGGAGATTTCTCAAGATATGTATTTCCAAATAATTCTATATCCTACCTCTATCTGAATTCATGAGACATAGAGATTGAACACAAATGTACAATCAGAATAAGGAGTCCACTAAAAACGAATACAGTGAAAATAAATACTTCACCCGTTACAAATGACGAACGACATGAACTTAACTTAGAGAATTCGAATCATATAATACTTTAGATAACCATATATCTCTCTTTGACTACCAGAAACGTTAAATTGTGTGCTTTACCTTTGTTTTGCTATAAACTTTTATCACCTGTTGTTATTTTTTGTAAATAAAGAGCATGTAAAGCCTACTACGCATATTAACATACGTGTGTGTTCAATGTTAAGATTTAACTCGTTAACGTGACACCAGTCTGTCTTTTTTTTTCGTTAATATAAGTACCAATAGTCTAGTACTTTTAAATTTATCGCACACGTTAAAGCGGGAAACAAGCCAAGCGGTCACCACGAGTTTTACGTAGGCTGACACCTCCATACACACTTACATATATTTCTCTGTACTTCAAAGGTAACCTTGCGTATTTTGTGCGCTATATAAACCTTGAAATTAAAGTAGGTTGTGCTTCCTCGTTGCCTTTGACAACGTTCTACCAAAATCTTTTATCTGCGTGCTTTGAACGAAGAGAATTGGTAAGTTACGTAGGAAATTAACGCAATGTTAGTTTTTGTTGTAACTCATAAAGTAAATAAATAAATCTATAACTAATTATAAAATTAATTATTACACAAGTTGTTTGTTTGTTTTGAATATCTTGTAAGTTACACGAGGACTATCTGCGATAGCCGTCCCTAATTTATCAGTAATAGGCTAGAGGGAAGGCAGCTAGTCATCACCACCCTCTGCCAACTCATGGATTACTCTTTTATCAATGAATAGTGGAATTGACCGTCACATTATAACGCTCCACGGCTGAAAGGGCGAGCATGTTTAGTGACAGGGATTCAAACCCGCGACCTTAAGATTGCGAGTCGAGCGCCTTAACCACCAGGCCATGCCAGACCCTTAATGTATAAATACCTACATAAATGTGTGTACATGTCTAATTAATCATAAGGTAACTGATTGGTGGCACCACTATCGTTGAACAAATAACTGCTTAAGGTTACTCTTTTTTTTAACATTTTCAAATTCTCCATATTTCGGTAGCTTAATTCACTGAAATTTCGGTTCGATCCCAGCGACAGACTCAGCGCAAGTAAATGTATAACCTTGCCCTTCTCCCAAATAAACTTTCAAATTTTTACATCTTTTGGTCTTGGTGTACAGTCATTTACTGCCCACTCAAACAAACTTCTTGCGTTTTACCGCTATATTAGGCTTATTTTGTTTATTTACTTCGTTCTTTCAAGTAGCACTGATGAGCTGTGAATTCATCGAAACTAGTCTGTTGCAGCGGAAGTAATGAATCAAACGATATATTAAGCCTTTACGTCTTTCTTTCTTCATGAAATCCATATTTTGGTGAAGAAAAGAAATTCACAAATAAACAATGATATACTTATTAAAATATTAGCTAAATACAACTTTCATGTAGAAATTATACACGAATTTAACGTTAAAATACTTTTCTTTTATTTGCGATCTTTCGGCCATCTTTCTAGAGCCTTCATCGGGCAACATTATCCAGAGAAATACTTCCGTACATTGTTGCCCGATGAAGGTTCCGGTAAGAGGATCGAAAGCTCTCAAATAAAAGAACAGTATTTTAACGTAAAGAAAAGTCCGTATTAATTTACCTACGCTATGAGTCTTTAAACAATTGCAGTTTTTTTGAAAAAACATATTATTAGAAAGTGAATAGTCTGGTCAAAAATGACAAACCGATCGACTTATCAAATAAGAGTAGATATTATATCATCTTTAACTAAAAGAATATTTTTTCTTGATCTTGAATTTGCCTACTTTCTCATGAAACATTTTATATATTTTTTCCAAATTTTCGGACTGCTGGTTGCGACATATGATTTAAGATTCACAATGTCAGTTGTAAAAAAAAAGAAGTAATAGCTATTTCACAGACTATGAAAAACAATAACTCGTTTTACCTTTGTATAACTTCATGTCCCTGATACTGAGAACATAGATAAAAACAATCACTAGTTTTACCTTGTATAACTTCATGTCCCTGATACTGAGAACATAGATAATAACAATCACTCACTTTACCTTTGTATAACTTTATGTCCCTGATACTGAGAACACAGATAATAACAATCACTCACTTTACCTTTGTATAACTTCATGTCCCTGATACTGAGAATACAGATAGTAACAATCACTCGTTTTACCTTTGTATAACTTCATGTCCCTGATACTGAGAACATAGATAATAATAATCACTCGTTTTACCTTTGTATAACTTCATGTCCCTGATACTGAGAACACAGATAATAACAATCACTCGTTTTACCTTTGTATAACTTTATGCCCCTGATACTGAAAACAGAGATAAAAACAATCACTCACTTTACCTTTGTATAACTTCATGTCCCTGATACTGAGAACACAGATAATAACAATCACTCACTTTACCTTTGTATAACTTCATGTCCCTGATACTGAGAACACACATAAAATTATCCTCCTTCATATAATGTTATTCCATACACGGTGGATAATAAGAGCAAAACTAATCGGAAGGAATCTATTTTATTGCAGAATCTTCCAGAAGCCATGGTATACTTTCGGAAAACAACAGTCTTGGCAGTTTTCTGTTGCCTAGTAAACTGTTGCGCTGTTAGCCAACAACCAGGCGCTACTTATTACCAGTACATTCCAGCCGATATCGAAAGACAGGAGGCTTCAATAGGCGGTCTTAGTGGTCTCAACACAGTGTTAAATTCAGGAAGCGGGTCAGGATTTCTGCCTATTTTAATTTCAGGGATTGCTCCTTTGCTTCTTTTGGGTGGACTTCTAGGAGTTCTATCAGTTCCCTTCCTAGGTCTTAGCCTGATCCGTAGAAATGTTGTCCGGGCTTTCACTGAAAGGAATCCCACATTGTTGGAAGGCCTGAACGATATCTTCGAGAGGGTGACCAAAGCTATAGACAGCGTAAACAAAAAGTACATTAAAAGAACTTGAAACGGTTTTTGTTAGAATTAAAAATTAAATGTGAAACAGCTGGTATGGAAACAGTAACATTATTTTTGAATTGCTGTTCTTATATGAAGAGACTTCTTAGTCACATCTTGATTAGTGTTAACTACAATTATTTTATTTATTTTAGTTAGAGATATTATACGAGTATTTATTTTTTAATTATATTTATCTACATCATTTAAAATATCTGTTTTCCACCTAAATCTCAAGTGTAGTCGTCTCAGTCTGTATTTATTTGTGGCTTAATAAAATGCATTGTAACATTAAAGTTTAATGTTTTTCAATTGAAATAAGTAAACGTTTTTCATAATGCTTTTTTTCTAAGTTTCAAGTGTTTAGCATAACAAAGACAACGTATGAAATATTATATTTTCGAAGACGTAAAAAGACGAAGGTGAATCCAACATCCTGTATTTTACATGTGTAGCATCTCGACAGAACTTCTCTTGAGAAGTATTTCACTACAAAATAATTAAAAACGTGTTAAATGTAAATAAAAATTGGCTCAATTCATATAAAACATGCAATTTGGGTAGCGTAGCTAATGTGCCAGTTTTTACATTTACGTTCTTTTTTTTTTAAAAGGTTTTTCTTCACTTGTATACCATAAACCCATATATAAATCTACAAAAGTTACACAAAGCTACACGAGGGCTATCTGATCACATAAATCTCGATGCTAAAATGTTAAAAGTCAAGCTAAGAGAAGTTTGCCAATAAACTTTAAATTATCAAAATGTGTCTCATTTTTAGAAAGTGATTCTAGTTACAGCTTCAGTGTTATAGGTAAGACTGGTCAGCTTAAATTATCTTTAAGTCTGAAAATTAGCAGACCACCTAATCTGTTTTTAGGTCTTGTTTTAATAGTCATAATTAGCAGGGCACCTAATCTGTTTTTGAGTCTTGTTTAAATAGTCATAATTAGCAGGGCATCTAATTTGTTTTTGAGCCTTCTTTAAATAGTCATAATTAGCAGGGCACCTAATCTGTTTTTGAGTCTTGTTTAAATAGTCATAATTAGCAGGGCACCTAATCTGTTTTGAGCCTTCTTTAAATAGTCATAATTAGCAGGGCATCTAATCTGTTTTGAGCCTTGTTTAAATATAATAAAATGAAATCAAACTCGTGCCCCATTAAATTCAGCTGCATCTAATCTGGTCGTTGTTAAGTAAATATTTTTGTTGTTGTTTCTAATTTAGCCCAAAACTAGACAATGGGCTGTCCGTGCTCTCCCCACCACGCATATCGAAACCCGGTTTCTAGCGTTTTAAGTCCGCACACATGCCGCCGTGCCACTGGGGGGCAAGTAAATCTAATAAGGTAATCTAGAGAAGACAAACTCGCCATAATATTTAAAGTTATGTGTGTTCGCGTATTCAGTGATGCTATTTTTAATCATTCCTTTATTGTGAACATTTCTTAAAAGTTGCCTTGTCGTACAATATTTTAAGTTCTGAAAATGTATTAAAGATGCTCATAGTAATGTTTTATTTGTAAAGAGATAAGTAACAAATACCTAAAAAAACGGCATTTATAAAAAAAAAAAAGTGTGAACTCTGCCGTTTTGCGACATAATTGTGTGATCACATGCAGAGTAAATGTCACGAGCTTTTTTTGTTTTGTTTTTACTAGTGCCACACTTACGGTTATTTTTTTAGATGTTATGATTTTGTTAACAAAAATATAGTAAACAAGTAAAATATGAACACTATTTGAATTTATAACAAAAAGAACAGCCATTAAAATAAATTGATTTTTTTCCACATTTCTAAAAATCAGAGTATTTATATATTGTTGCCAAGTACATACCTTTGCCCGTGGCCTAGTACTTAGCATGTTGGAATATAGACAAAATGGTCCAGGGTTCGAGACGTGATGTCGCTGAGCGGATTTTGGACTTTTGGTTTTGGGATCCTTATCAAAGTGACAATTTCGTTTATCGGTTTTAAAAAAAATGTTGGCTGACATCCCTTTCGCCAATAGCTCAAATTTATGGACGGCTATACCTGAAGCCGTGGGGTTTAGGTTGAAAAAAATCCGATCCCAAATTTATATCATTTAACGAATTTTCATTTATCAAATGTCTTATACGATCAGGTTTAAATGGGTAATATAATCACCTGCTTTAGACTTTCGTTTGAAATTACTTCCTTATGTTTGTTAACTCAATATAAGAATATACCATTAAAGTTATCCCTTTTATCGTTTTTGATGAGGCCCACCTTACCTATTTTAAATATTTCAAAAATGGCACTGGTATATGGGTAAATAAAAACTAAAACACACACACTACAGTACTGAAGAGTATTACAGAATATAATTTTAATAAAAAGGACATCAAACCCTAACAGTCTCAACATAATTCTACAGTGACTTTCAACTCCTTCATCAGGAGAAGCAAGGGGTTAAAATACGAGACAACCTATGTACATTTGCAAATACCCACCCACACAAGATTTTAAGTAATTTAGATAATCAGTCAAGACATTACGCCCTCTACGTTTATAAATTATGTTTCCAAAAATTAATGTTTTTTCTTCTTTAGTAAATAAGAATTTTATTAGTGCTCTTACTTACAAACAGAAACAAGATGATAAATGTGGCGCGTATAAAATTACATATATATCTGTGTTTTATTTTACATTGGCCAGACGTAAAAATTTAGGATTTAGAGTTAAGGAGCATAAAAATGTTATAGCTAAACACAAAGTTAATGAACCAGTATTGGCTGAACTTACGGAGAGCACTTCTCATCCTATGAGTTAGTAGAGTTTTCAGTTGGTTAATCAGATTGATCATAAAAACGAATTATGTATCAGAGAATCTTTAAAAATCACGAAAATTATAGTATCGCTCTAAAAAAAAGACTGTGGTCCAGGTATTAGAGAACTAAAGTTTTAGAAATCTATTTTGTAAATGTAGAGGGCGTACAGGATGGCTAATTATTCAAATTTTTGTTGGCGCGTCCATTTGGTCAGGTACATAACTTATAAATTGTTTCTTATTGTAACACCTGATGAAGGCAGCACAGGTCAACGCAGAAACAGGTAGAGAATGTCCAAGAGGGCTTGTTGTCCTTTTTATTAAAGTTTTTATGCAATATATTTCAACGTTACAGTGTGTTTTAGTTTTTATACTTCTTTAGATTATCCTCAAATACCGTTTATAAAAAAACCACATACGTAGGTAATTTTCTCCTTTCATGTTTTTGAAAATAGGTATGTTATGGTTTCGCTGAAACACTAAATTAAGAAAAAATAATCATCCCAATTCCCCTAAAATTTAGATATCTAAATTTCTTGCATCATTGTCTTTGTAACTTTTCTACCAGACAATATGCAAACGCTGATGTTAAACAAACTAGCAATCATGGAAAATTAATTAAGGGTACGGAGCTGAGTGCTTACACCCACAACGTCTCAACTCCTACTGCCCTTCACTGTTCGCAGTTGTGGGAAGGCAGTTACCCTTAAAAATTCTTATGATTCCCAAAGTAGAAATGAAATTATCCTAATATTTCTACTATATGAAACTCCCAGCCTCCGCCCAAACAAAATAATAAAATATCTTAAATATCACTAGACTAGAACAATTAATGTAATTAATAGTACTGAAACTGCTTAAATATCACTACACTAGAATAATTAATAGTACTGAAACTGCTTAAATATCACTACACTAGAATAATTAATAGTACTGAAACTGCTTAAATATCACTACACTAGAATAATTAATAGTACTGAAACTATTTAAATATCACTAGACTAGAACAATTAATGTAATTAATAGTACTGAAACTGCTTACATATCACTATACTAGAACAATTAATGTAATTAATAGTACTGAAACTACTTTAATATCATTACACTAGAACAATTAATGTAATTAATAGTACTGAAACTGCTTAAATATCACTACACTAAAACAATTAATGTAATTAATAGTACTGAAACTATTTATTTCATTATATATATATTAACTTATTGTGCGTGGTTTGTATATATATATAAACAAAAATTATTAAGATTATCAAGATAATCTCTCCATAAAACTTTCTCTTCCTGTGTTACCACCACAAATAAAATTTGTAATTTATAAAATTAATCTGTCCTTACTCTTAACTAAATGGAAATAAAATAGTGTAGGTAAATTTCAGTAGTTTATAAAACACTTAGTGTTAGAACTAAGTCGTTATTCTGATGCAGCACTTTGTATATAAGTTGTCTTCTCTTTGAATTTCCTTTTACTGATGAAAAACAATATTATTTTGAATTTCGTTTCGTATGTTATTCACTGAATGAGAAAGGAAACTCCCACACCCGTGTGATATTGTATACGAAGTAACTACTTGTGAGGAAGAAACGGACATACTTTATAGACGTGTTCAACTAAATCGTATAGAATAAAGAAGGGTATAACCAAAGCAAAGCACTTATACCTAAACATAATAAGCAAGGAAAGGTTTGGTTGAAGTCTTACCCGTGTGATATTGTATACGAAGTAACTACTTGTGAGGAAGAAACGGACATACTTTATAGACGTGTTCAACTAAATCGTTATACCTGAACATAATAAGCAAGGAAAGGTTTGGTTGAAGTCTTACCCGTGTGATATTGTATACGAAGTAACTACTTGTGAGGAAGAAACGGACAAACTTTATAGACGTGTTCGACTAAATCGTTATACCTGAACATAATAAGCAAGGAAAGGTTTGGGTGAAGTCTTACAATCTTATTTTAAGAGGTAGATAAGAAACTGTACTGAATGTTAACGTAAATATTAGCATCTATAAAAGAATCCTATGGAATCTTTAATTGCCCTTTTTCACTTTGCCTTTCATTTAGCAACACATAAGATAAAGTCGTATATGCAAATTCTACTTTTAATATCAGAAATAAATTACAAGACTCTTAACTACACGTCCCCCAGTGGGATAGCGGTAAGTCTTCGGATTTACAATGCTAAATTCAGGGTTTCGATTCTCCTCGGTGGACACAGCAGATAGCTCGATGTGGCTTTGCTATAAGAAAACACACACAGCCTTAACTACGCATTATAAAGTTACAATGAAGTTCATACATTTTAAATGATTACATACTTTGTACTTGTATTAATTTGATCTTTAGTACTTCAGAAAACATCGTTGTCATGGCATGCCCGTAAATAGACGTGATGATAATGCGGAAGAGACCAACATCTATGTTGAATAGTGAAGAGTTTCGTAAGATGATTACTGAATGCTACCTTTTGCTACACAGAAAATTAGCACACTGAGAGATTAGAAAACTGACACATCAACAACGGCTGATTGCCTTTTACGTTCACACTTTCAGTGCGAGAAGGTGGTTTCCAGAGAGTCTTCACTGCATCGTTCAGTAAAGCGGTAAGTTGACTGATTCTGCTATAGGAGCTGTATAGCGAACACTTTTATTATTATAAACCCTATTGTCGAGCAATGATTTATAAGTTGACTGATTCTGCTATAGGAGCTGTATAGCGAACACTTTTATTATTATAAACCCTATTGTAGAGCAATGATTTATAAGTTGACTGATTCTGCTATAGGAGCTGTATAGCGAACACTTTTATTA
>NW_013667661.1:110487-113459 GCF_000517525.1 Limulus polyphemus
TGTCTGTGAGCCAGACTAGTTTCATCAGTGACCCTGGACACTACCACCAATGAAATATCAGACCAAACCAAGCCTTTATAGTAGTGATGTATCGAAAATCGAACTGGTGTATTTACGTGTTTTACACTCACTCCATGTCGTATTGCCGATCATGCTAACAACGGAAATAAAACATGTCGTATTGCCGATCATGCTAACAACACTCACATTTTAAACATTTCTACTGTAGCCATCGAGTGAATGTAAAAGAAAAGAAGAAAAAATTGAGCAACTTATTAGTAAACATAGAAATTATATTTCATGAAATAAGCAGTTTAATTATAACATTAAAACTAATGAAATCAACTGTTTACCATTTGCCTTAATTAAACACCCACAGAAAAACGAGTGTCTCAACAGAAAGTTGAACCTAGGGCAGACATATATATATGAATATTACTGTGTTGCCTTTCAGGTTTCAATGTTATGAGCAATTTGATATTTTGTATTTTTAACATGAACGGTATCTTATTCGACATGGCAATGTCAGAAACCCACAAGGCTCAGGCATAGAACCATTTCTAATTTAAAACTCCTGACCAGAAGTAAAACTGCCAGTCAGAAGTACCATCATACACACGTGTAAGATACGTGTTCAGCGATATCTCGAGGTTAAAGCCTCAAATTTGAACCTTCCAAGCCGTAACCTAGCCCAGATTTAAATATTCTGGATGACGAACTGGCGTATTTAAGTGTTTAACACTCACAAAGCTAACAACGGAAATAAAAATGTCGTATTGCCGATCACGCTAACAACGGAAATAAAAATGTCGTATTGCCGATCACGCTAACAACGGAAATAAAAATGTCGTATTGCCGATCACGCTAACAACGGAAATAAAAAATGATTTACAATTGAAAAACGCTTAATATCAGTAAATTTATTTTAATGATTCTAAAATGCTTGCAATCAAAAGAAAGTTTGATTACGATAAAATAATTCTAATAAAGAATTTACAATAATATAATACCATGTCGAAGTTATTACTTTGATGTAGTTATGGTGTTATTTTATTATATTATCCTTCGTATTTACATCATGTATATAAATAATAAGATTTTGTTATCATCTGATTTTGTTTGTGACGTAATTGTGATGGTATTTCGTTATCTTTATCTTTGTGTTTAACTAAATCTGTGTAACAACGTGTTACCACCATCTGCTTTTTACTTTTAAGGAATCTACGTTGGACCTTACATTTAAATATAATAATATGTCTTGTGATAAACTTCTAAATATTTTCTGTTGTAAAGGTGTTACTTAATAGTTATATATAATGCTTCCATTATTAAGCAGTATTATGTAAGTTAAAATGGATGACTGGTTTTCCTTTTCTTTTTCTTCTTTCAAGGTATTCATGGAAAAGCTTTATCGTACCTTGTATTTACTTTCTCTTCTGGTGATTCTTCTTTTCCCAAACATCTGTAACCACAGATTTCTGACAACCGTTTCTGCCAATAGTTACACAGTGAATGCAAATACTAGTAGCAAAATTCCAGAATACAGAGATGCAATAAACGAAACATCTCTTTACAGACAAATCGCCGCCCTTGATACAGTCACAAACTGGATTTTGCTCGGATCTCGAATTCTTGTCCCTCCACTAGCTTTGCTTTCTGCAGCCAAGATAATTCGTCCTTTGCTCTCTTATGATGACTTTCGTTATAAATATGCATATTACCTTCCACTGCCTCCCCATAAGAAAAAGATTCGTCCACACATAAAAAATCGAACGAAAAGTGCACAAGATACATTCATCCAGCCTTCCAATATAAATGTGCCTTTATTAACGCATATCGGAAATGACGTAAGACAAGTCTATGGACAGAGACCTGGTTATTATCCCGCGTCTCATGGACATATTCGTATCGTTCCTAGACTAGAATCCACCCAAACATCGAATGTAAACTTCTCTCCTAGCAGCAATTCTCTCCATTCGAATTCGGGATATGGACAAATGAATCTGCAATTCTACCATGATCGCAGGAAAAAACGTCACGCAGTGCGAAAGAGACATCAGAGAAGTAGAATGGCTTTACTCCAGAGACACTTAGGGAAAACATTACCCGTGGGACATTTTATAGATCTTTTGGGATTTCCATTTTGGAAACATTAAATTATTATTAACAGGAAAGATGAGAAAATTTGAGCCATCAAATGTCGAACATCATTAATTCGTTTTTCAACAATTTTCTCTCTCTCTTATATTATTTTATTTAACATTATTATTTTTGTAACTTGCAACAATAAAAGAAATATCTATGAATCGTGGTTTTTATGGCCTAAATATGATTAACCTCAACACAGTATGTTCAAATCTACAAATATTTCAACAAAATATTTCTTTGTAAAAAACACACAGAGAGAGAGTGTATTTAAGCCTTTTTACACGCTGTTCAGAAGGTTATTTCTGTGTATACATACGTAGGTATTCAAGCATAAAATGATAAAGATAGACATATTTAGTCTTATTCGTTCATCTTTGTTGAAAACAAACTGATAAGATTTATTGTTTTCTAATCAATCCAACTCAATGTGACTCAAACGAAGTATAATTCCTCTAAGTAGTCCCCACCACCACCATAAGTTAATAAAGTGAGTCCTAATTTGGTTTGATTAGAAGCAAAAATGTATTTCTTAACTTTATTTCAGAACAAGAATAATGTTTCTATGCACGATTGATGGTAGTTTACCCTTATTTAATTTAGTTAGTTTCCACGGAAATAAAAAATGTCGCATTGCCGATTATGCTAACAATGGAAATAAAAAAAATGCCGTGTTGCCGATCATTCTAACAACGGAAATAAAAAATGTCGTATTGCCGCCCATGCTAACAACGGAAATAAAAAATGTCGTATTGCCGATTACGCTCTACAATAGGGTTTATAATAATAAAAGTGTTCGCTATACAGCTCCTATAGCAGAATCAGTC
>NW_013667661.1:114459-121516 GCF_000517525.1 Limulus polyphemus
TCATTGGTGGTAGTGTCCAGGGTCACCGATGAAACTAGTCTGGCTCACAGACACCCCCCCCCCCCCCAATGAAAGAATAGACCATTCCAAGCTTTTACTTTTTGTTAAACAAATGTTTAAACAACTCTATTTATACAAATCTGGTTAACGCTTCTTGTTCCACTATTATTATCAATTTTAAAAGCATATTTTAACATTTCTTCATTTGGGGCCAGTTTTTGTTATTTCCTCTCACAAATAATAGTGTTAAACACTGAGTGACAATGTTAAAGGATATTACGGAATTTATGTAAAATTTCACGAGATTTTTTTCAAATAGTTTTTTTTTCTTGTTTTTGAATTTCGCGCAAAGCTACACTAGGGTTATCTGCGCTAGCCGTCCTTAATTTAGCAGTGTAAGATTAGAGAGAAGGCAGCTAGTCATCACCAACCACCGCCAACTTTTGGGCTACTCTTTTACCAACGAATAGTGGGATTGACCGTCACATTATAACGCCCCCACGGCTGAAAGGGCGATATTGTTTGGTGTGACGGGGATTCGAATCCTCGACCCTCAGACTGCGAGTCAAGTGCCCTAACCACATGGCCATACCGAGCCCTAGGTTGGTTTTGTATATCACTAGTAATTAATGCGTAGAAACTTTCAGTAGAAAAATAATAAACACAAAAACGGCTATAAGTGGCTATAAGAGTTGTTACTCGGTTGGTTTTACGTTTATCAACGATATTCCACAATCGTTGTTTTATATATATATATATAATCAAAATTGAAAATTATAAGTAACTTACAATCAAATATATTGGTATGGCGATTTTATAAATTATTATAAAATTAAGTAATATACTTGAAAAATATTTATCAAACGTTTATTTTACTTATTATTTTGTCTGATAAATATTCCTCTACATCAGTGATTCTGTTGGGATCACGAGTTTGGCGGGGAAAAAAATCACATGTAGTAAACAAAGCTGAACGAGCCGGTTGAATCACATGTAGTAAACAAAGCTGAACGAGCCGGTTGAATCACGTGTAGTAAACAAAGCTGAACGAGCCGGTTGAATCACGTGTAGTAAACAAGGCTGAACGAGCCGGTTGAATCACGTGTAGTAAACAAAGCTGAACGAGCCGGTTGAATCACGTGTAGTAAACAAAGCTGAACGAGCCGGTTGAAACATATTTCCGAGCAGATGATGTCTCGCAGATTCAGGATGTCTTAAATGGAGTCGGACTGAAGAAAGGATGGGGGGAGTTGCTTAAGATGTTTTTAAGCACTTTATAATCTGGGTTACTCAGTACGTTCCACACGTCATTATAAACCTGTCGGTATTTATTGATGCAAGTGTCTAAGAATCCAATATAGAATTTTTGATTATGATGCAAACACTGATTATGTGAAAAACTGTTATGCTCTATACTGTCACCCAGAGTTTACTGTTTGAAAATCCATCTTACAGTTACTGATTTATTCCTATCTTAGTAAAGAGTACACAAAACTTTCATCATGATGCAATTAGACATCTTTATTCAAAGAAGGAATGACATATATTTTTGTGTGTGTTATTTCTTTTTGAATTTGGTATTTTGAATTTTGAGCAGCAGCTTATGCAAAATACGAGCGAAACGGTCAACGTCCACAGAATTCGACAAAGCCATCCCTAATTTTGAACCAGAGGAAGGGCAGCTAATCAGAAGAACACAACGCCTGCGCGGTCAACTCCGAACAGCGGGATTAATTATAACGTCACATTGCAACTCGAACCTTGGACCTTTCGATCCGCACTTCGGCCCACTAACAGTTAGATCACTTCAGATTACACATCAACTTGTCAAAATGCGAGAATGTTTAAAAAACATGATTTAGACATTAGAAGTATAATTTGAATAGAAACAGAACAGTTTGAAACAGTAAACTTGACTATCGAAATCTGATAATTGTGTACGAAAATCTCTTATCATTTTAAATTTATTCCATCAGTATTTCTAACATAAAATAGTTCTTATAGATATGTAAGTTTTATTTTATAGTAAATTTATAATAAATTATATATTTTCATAGAACATCAGTATCATTCTTATTATACTTTATAACACCACATTCTTTATTCAGTCCCTGAGGGATTTTTTCAAGAAGAAAAGGGGTTAATAATACTATTTCAACCATGCCATGCCCACCATATCTATTGCCAACGAGACCTTTGCTCAATACAGACCTCACCAGACCGGCTGGGTCATAACAAACACAGTATTGGATGAACGCTGGAATAAACAATGCAGTGTTAAAAACTATAATAACCATAATACTAATGTCTTATGATTAATTTTAATCCTGCTTCGCCAGCTTGGAAAAGGCATTCACGCTATATAAATTTATAGTGCTATTGTTTTCAAGGAAAATTAATACGATCTGTTTTAAAAGAAGTAACGATCTGTGAAAACGCGTTTAAACGCATTTAATCAAAATAACTAAAACGTTGGAGGAGTTTCCTGTTCAAGATGAAGACTTTCAAGTTTAATAAAGAATAAAACTAAATGTTAATTATAATATGTTCTGTTTTATGTTCAGTTACATTAATTAATGTGAAGAAAAAGTTTTGATGCTTATAGTCAATTATAAATTCACAAATTCTAACTAGAACTAAAAAGAAATACCCATTCTGGTAAAGACAACCAAAGAACACCAAACATCAAATGAGATCCTTCTTAATTTTCAAAGTAAATGAGATTTTGTTACTTCAGTTTCACCTTCGTCTCTATTTTGAAAATAGAAAAAAAAAGTACAGCTCTTTGTATAAAGAATAAGCAATAGAATATATTGGTTTAATTTGATCTTAATATATTGCTATGTGCCATATGTGTGTCTAAAATGTCCATCAGCTGGATGGTTTGATTTGATATTATTATATTGCTATGTGCCATGTGTGTGTCTAAAATGTCCATCAGCTGGATGACTTGATTTGATCTTATTATATAGCTATGTGTCATATGTGTGTCTAAAATGTCCATCAGCTGGATGATTTGATTTGATCTTATTATATTGCTATGTGTCATATGTGTGTCTAAAATGTCTATCAGCTGGATGGTTTGATCTGATCTTATTATATTGCTATGTGTCATATGTGTGTCTAAAATGTCTATCAGCTGGATGGTTTGATCTGATCTTATTATATTGCTATGCGCCATATGTGTGTCTAAAAATGTCCATCAGCTGGATGGTTTGATTTGATCTTATTATATTGCTATGTGCCATATGTGTGTCTAAAATGTCCATCAGCTGGATGGTTTGATTTGATCTTATTATATTGCTATGTGCCATATGTGTGTGTCCATCAGCTGGAGTAACTGACGCTACACATCTTTCTCCTCATGGTAACTCCGAATATATTGCCTTCTAGTGCAGTGCTCCCATTTGGGGTCGCAAGTTTGGCGAAGAACCATTCTATGTAACAAAAGGCCTGTCGAAAGGGATTTTCGAACAGATGTGAGTGCGCAGATTAGGGATGTTTGAAATAGGATCGGAACTGAAAAACTTTTGGAAACCGCTGTTCTTGATGATACGTTTAAAACGACATGATAAATACGTTGTTGACTTTCATAAATTTATCTCACAAAGGTAGAATGAAAAATCGTAAAAACAACGTGCATTTTTGGGTTTCCTGTGTTAAATATCTCTGAAAAAAAGCAACAAATTTAGTGTTTCTATATTATTTTATTAAAAACATGGATCTGAATTATTCATCAATAATAATACAAACAAAAGAGGGTCACGTTTAAATGTAATTTCTATAAACCCATATTGTTTACTGGTCACGTTTTCATGACCCCTCCCCGCTTTCCTATCAGAATGGATTTCATTTCGAAGCGGTAATTAATAGGTCTTAATGTTGAATGGGATCCACAAGGTGTCATAATGTATCTTGTTATGTTATCGCCCACGAGCTCCACAATATGCCATGAGGTATTTTGTTATCCTATCGCCCATGGGCTCTACAAGATGCCACACGGTATCTTGTTATGTTATCGCCCACGAGCTCCACAAGATGCCATGAGGTATTTTGTTATCCTATCGCCCATGGGCTCTACAAGATGCCACACGGTATCTTGTTATGTCATTGCCCACGAGCTCCACTAGATGCCATGAGGTATCATGTTATATCATAGCTCGTTCTTCGATGTCTGTGATCTTTGATTAGTTCATAGATGTTGACAAAGGATTACCAAGATAAATTAAATGTTTTCAGCTCATCTTAAAGATGCTAAATCGGATTGAGAACGAATATTTATACCTGCCAAGGAAGATTACTAAGGTCACTATTATGCCTTTCGAAACAATATCGGTGCATTCAGTTAGTATTATGAGCTTGGAAAAGCGTTGTTGTTCATTTGGGTGGAGAAGCAGCGTTTTGGAATAAATATGATTGGCAGCAATATTTACTGTGTTCTTGTTAATTAACATTCTAAAGGATCCAAAGTCCTGAGTGCATCCCTCTGACCACTACATCATCTTCCACAACTTGTACTGTCGGAAAAATTTCGGGCCTTAGATACAAAATAGTGTAATTCGACTCATTGTTTCCAGTCATTCACTGATCACAGTGTGAAACCTAAGCATCAGTGAAACTGAGTTTTTATATTTGCATCTGATTTTGGACATTCTTATCTATCATATAATAGTTTTTTCTTTGCATGATAAGGTTATCTCCTGACCATTGCTTCAGGAATTAGTCCATCAGGACACAGTCGGGCACTTGACATACTTTACAAACGAATCCAATCTTATTTCCTCTCTGTTTATCACCAACGTTTGGCACCTAAAGTTTTTTCTTGTGGCAAACATATTTCATTTCAATTTACCTCTCTTGATAGTACCTAATGACAGATATCTTTGGACAGCTAGTCAGTAAACCTCCTTCGATCACGATGTTTCTTCAGAGTTTTTACCCATTATCTTTCATACTACCAGATATACATTTCTAGAGCTCCAGAAACCATTAGTTAACACATCACATAAATACTCTATTTTACATGTGCAAATAAACTGAATGTTTTACAGATGTGTCTGTGAGTGGGCGCTAATAAAGTGGCCAATCAGAATATGTATTCATAATTGTTATCAAATTTCATTGTGTTTGAAAATAAAGGTAATTAATCTAAGTTCCATTTATACTGTAACCAGTTTTTCTTCTTAAGCAAAATGTCTCCCGCTGAGACAGCGGTAATTCTACGGATTTACAACGCTAAAATATGCGGTTCGATTCCCTTCGGTGGACACAGCACATAGCCCGATGTGGCTTTGCTATAAGAAAAACACACACTTAAGCTAAATAAAATGTATATAGTTAATTATAAGTAATGACATCAAGTTAAAATCAAAATGAAGCATAAAACTCATAAAATAACTAAACGTTGCATCGAAAGAGTTTAAGTCCAATTTGTTTTAATAGAAAAGTATGAAAAAATAGTTACTTATAAAATTGGAGCTTCAAAATAGTTCCCTCATACTAAGTTACCTTTGAAAAGATAAGTATAACTCTATATAGGAATACTATCGTGTTATTATTATATTTTTAGCCTTGTCATAGATCGGGACAGACCTATTCCTGTACCTGCCATTAAGGTGTTTTTTTAACAACAGCTCGATAAATTGAGTGAATAATATAGGTGACATTCAGCATGGCATCAAGTAAAAGTCCTGTGGGCAAGATGAATAACAACAAAGTATGTGTATATAAACATATGCAGTACTGCCGTTGAGAATACGCACCAAAGAGGTAAGTAGAGACATCTGTTGTTGTATTCCCTCTTTGCTACTAAAAAATAAAATAAAAATATTACACTTCTAAAACAACAATCCATTGGAAACAAATATTCTCTTAACGGTAAAATATTTACATTTTCTAACCCTAAAATTTCAAAATCAAGACAAGTTATAAGAGCACATTGTTTTGTTTTCTTTCTCAGACAATTCGCATATTAGAGGCATGGGTGCGTTATAAGAGTGACGGTCAAGTTTCACTGTTCGGTCTGGCAAGAGTAGCTAAAGAATTGGGGTGGGGGGCGGGTAATGATGACTAGCTGCCTTCCCTCTAGTCTGTCACTTCAAAATTATGGACGGCTAGCACATATAGCGCTCATATAGATTTGTATAAAATTTTACAAACAAACTTATACCAAAAGCTTATTGCCATTCAAAAGACACGTTGCCTTTGGTTATAGCTTTGGTTGCGCCAAAGTTGTTGGTTAAGCTAGAAATTAATTCAGTTGGTGTCATATAATACTGGCACTTCATATAAAGAAACCATTGTCGTGAAAATATAGTTTCTCAGAAATTGTAGAAGCATATATTTTGAAAAACGTCTTTTTCTAGTAAATATTATATTTTTTTACCAGCATAAAATGGTACACTTACCTAAAATGCCGCAGGTTCGAATCCCCGTCCCACCAAATATGCTCGCCCCTTCAGCAGTGGGGACGTTATAATGCGACAGTCAATCCCACTATTCGTTGGTAAAATAGTAGAGTTGGCGGTGGGTGGTTGGCCTTCCCTTACACTGCTAAATTAGGGACGGCTAGCGCAGATAGCCCTCGTGTAGCTTTGCGCGAAATTCCAAACAAACCAAACCAAACCTAAAATTCACAAGTTAGGTTTAGTTTTCATTTGATTGTTTCAGTTTCCTATTGCGATTGCCCCCAGTGGCACAGCAATATGTCTGTGGACTTACAACGCTAGAAACCGGGTTTCGATACCCGTGGTGGGCAGAGCACAGATAGCCCTTGTGTAGCTTTGTGCATAATTAAAAACAAACAAAGAAACCTATTGCTATTCTACTCCATAAGTGATGAGCTCAGAATATGGTGCAGATATTGCTTAAGGCAAAACGGAGGCAATAGATTCAGTATGCGATTTCTATGTTGACTGGGGACTTTAAACTGAACACGTAACTTTAAGTCATCAGTAATATTGAGAGGTAACGTCTCGTTTGGGGTCTCTAGCGTTACTAGGAACTGGTTTGTTTCCTGAAGATAAAAAAGAAAAAAGAATGTTTAGTTTTTCGTCAT